>NC_056725.1:373603423-373625923 GCF_019279795.1 Protopterus annectens | reverse complement strand
TTCCTTAACTCATGTATACTATGCAGGAAAGTTATGTGCAATCTTCTGCCTCTTTGCTAGTGCCATGGCAGACTGTGCCTGTCTCTGTTTGGCATGATCTTTCCCTACTGATGGCTCCTCCTCCTTTGACCTCTCATCTGACTTAGCTTCTGTTGCCTGTTGTGCTGAGAACTGCTGGCCCTGCAAGTGCCCACCCTGCTGTAACTACTTTTGAAGTATAATATTGTTTAATAACAGAGACCAGTTACTGTAATGGTTAAGGTCTTTACCTCCCATGCATCAAGTACAAGGGTTGAGCCTAACCTCTGGCTAATGCCTCATTGGAATTTGTATGTTTTCCCTGTCTCTGTGGGTTTCTTACCACCTCCAAAAAACATGGTGACTGTTTCCATCTCAAACTAAACTATTAATAGAGCTGTGGGCAGCAGCACAGACTCTACATGGTACCCTATTGGGGGAATAGTTTTATATGAATACAGACTCAGCACTGTGGCAGGGATAACCACTTGACAGTGTAAAATGTGGCTCTAGGTGATTTGATCATGTTGACTAATGCTGCCGAATGAACATGGGTATTTTCAGGTGATAAGGCGGTCGAGGACCGACCTACTCTAATCTATGCCAGGGACCCATGCTAACAGTAGGAAGGTTGTATGTGCCCCTATTGGCCAGTGTGTGCCCAACAGCCCTGGGTCAATAAGCTACTGGAAGTGGATGACATGATGATACAGAGGAGGCTGGACATGCTATGTATCCAGGAGACAATCTAATTTATCCAGCAGACAAGATGAAAGGGCAACAAAGCAACTTAGCTTGGGATTCAGAGTCTGCTACTCAGAAGGAGGACAGAGAGGAAATGGTGTGGGAATTGTGGTGAGAGAGAGAAAAAGATAGAGGCTTCAGAAGTCAGTGAGGGATGTCATCAGAATTAGTGACAGACTCATGGTAATCAGACTCCAGACTAGGACAGTGTTCAGCATCTCAGCCTATGCCCTACAGCAGGGTTGTGACAGTGAAGAGAAGAAAGAGAAGAGCACATTCAGGCAGCAGTTGCAGGACCTACTAGATAAAGCAGGACCACAGCAAATGGTGTCGGTAATGGGTGACCTGAATGCATATATTGGAATTGACGGAGAAGAATATCAGGACTGCCTGAGTCCACATTGGTGGAGCAACAGGAATAAAGCAGAGGCCATTCTGGATTTCTGTCTGGCAAATGGCTTGATAGTAGTGAACACATGGGTCTCAGAAAGAGAAACAGTCACAAGATGACATACAATAGTAGCAAACATGCAACGCAGGTAGACCTCCACCTAGTAAGGAAAAAGCACTGGGGTAGAACCAGTAATTACAGAGTCGGCCACAGTTTAACAGTTGATCCACAGCATAAACCAGTGGTTGTCATAATCAGCAGTGGTCAGAGTAGGCTCTAAGGTCAACAGAGATCAGACTGAAAGACCTGGAAGTTGACTGGAGAGAAAGCACAACAGTTTAAGGAGTAACTCAGGGTTCTATTACCTCAAGAAGAAGAAGAGATAAGTGAAGTTGAAGAAGAATGGCAGCACCTCAAAACATCATGTGTTAGGACCACAGAACAGATATGTGGCTTAGCCACATATAGAAATAAGGTACATAAGGAAAGCTGGTGGTGGAATGCAGAAGTCCAGAAAGTCAGCAAAAGAAAGGAGTGCTGGAAAAAGTGTGAGATAGAAAAGATGTACCAGGTTAGAAGGAGTATGGGATGGCTAACAAAGAGGCTAAGAGAGGATTTGCAATGACAAAGAACAAGGCATCAGAGGCATTTTATCAGCTTTTGGAATCTGTCTCAGTAGATGGCACAAAGAAACCCTATTAGATTGCAAGACAAAGACAGAGAGATAAAGGAGATAGTCTGGCACCCTTCCTAAGGGATGCCAGCAACAACTTGCTCACCAGTCCACATGACGTCAAAAGCAGATGGAAGGAGTATTTACAGCAGCTTCGGAATGAGAAAACCCCACAGAAGCTGTACTGCCCCAGACACAGCCTTCAATGATAGAAGAGGAGAAAGTCACCTTAGAAGACGTAAGAACAGCAGTAAGGAAAATTAAGTCAGGAAAAGCAGCAGGCTCAGTCCGATGAGGTCACTGCAGATATGATAAAGATGTTGGGTGAGATAGGGGAGAAATGGCTCCTGAGGATATTCATAACAGTATGGAGAGAAAGGAGTATCCACGATTACTAGCAAATTAGCATACTAATGCTAGTGGTCAAGAACAATGGGGACATCCGCAACTTCAGGCAGTACAGAGGTATCAAACTCCTGTGACACTGCTTGAAAGTTCTGGAGAGGGTGATTAATACAAGAATATGAAGAGCAATAGAAAGTAAGATGGGAGATGAGCAGTTCAGATTTGGATCAGGATGCAATACAACTGACCTGATGTTTGGAGTAAGACAGATAGTTGAGAAGAAGCTAGAAATGAGGAAAGGGTACAACTGGGCATTCTTAGACTTGGAGAAAGCATATGACAAGGTCCCAAGAAAGTTAATTTGAGCAGTTCTGCAAAAGTCTGAAGTCCCAGAAATATGGGTAGAATTAGTGCAAGTGGTCAGATATATAACATGTCCCCTCCCTCCTGTCCCAGCCAGTCAAATCCTGAACAAAGACCCAATGACTCAAGTACAGTGTTCGGTCTCATACAGTGATTCCCAGTGGGAGTGGGTTTGCATCAGGGTTCAACTCTAAGACCACTGCTGTTTATACTGGTGATGAACTACATTAGCAAACAGGTAAGACAGGACAGGTAAACAGAGCTACTGTATGCAGATGATGTGGTATTACATGCAGGCTCTGAGCAAGAACTTCAGCAAAGGATAGGGGAATGGAATGCAAAACTGAAGGCACATGGGGTGAATCTGAGTACGGATAAGACAGTTGCAATGGCAAATGAAGAAAGTCAGAAGACGGTGAGAACTGAGCTAGAAGGGAAAGTAGGAGAATTGGTTAACAGCTTCAGGTATCTGGGAGGAGTGGTTGAGGAGAAGGGAAGACTGAAGGAGATCAAAACTAGAATCAGAGGGGCTGCAGCCAAATGGCACAGAGTGTCAGGGTAGTATATAACAAAAGAAGGCCAAAGAACCTAAAGTGTAAGGTGTAGAAAACAGTGGTGCAATCAGTACTACTATATGGTACAGAAACCTGGGCAGGAAAGGCAGAGTAGATGAAGAAGCTAGAGGTGATGGAGATGAAGTGCCTGAGACAGGCTGCAGGATGCACATTGTTGGACAGACAATGAAAGCAGGACATCAGAGTGAAGCCAGAGTAGCTCCAATTGCAGAGGCAGTCAAAGTGAAAAGATTATGGTGGTTTGGGTACATGTGCAGAAAAGCAGAAGATGATCATGTGAAGAAGATTTAGAACAAACAGGATGAAGGCAAGAGGAAACAAGGGCATTCAGCAAAGAGGTGGGTGGATTGTCAGAGAGAAGACTTGCGACAATTAGGCATGAATGTTAATGAACGTAGGAGAGTGGCATTGAACTGAGAGAGATGGTGACACCCTAATGCTATACTGGAATTGGGAAAAGGCAATGATGATGATGATGATGAGAATAATGTACTTATATGAGAATAAAAAGTAGAATAGTTGTTACAACAATGTAAATTCCATTCAGTACTTAATGTAAGCATCTCAATGACATTAAATACAGAACATTATATAAAATAAAATTAAATAATTACATTAAATATATATTGAAAGCAACTCAATGACACAGGTCACTGGAGACTGGTTTACTATTGTCTCTATAGCATTTACACATGGTTTCATTGATGAGATGTGCACAGGGTGAGTTTTTAAATTCTTTCAATGTAGGCAGCTTTAAGGAACAGAAGCTTATAGACAATTCAAAAATCTTTCATGAAAAAATGCTTTCTCATGGTTTACAACTACATAAGGCTGTTGATATTTAAATATACATAAAAAACAAAAAGTGTAAAAAACCGCATAACACAATCAATTCCAGAGAATAAATGTTACAACCTGTATTAAAATTTCTGAAAAGTTAAAACAATCATCTCAAAGAATGTGCTTTCAATACATATCTTATATTTACTGCAACATTTAATCCAGGAGCATGATCTACTCTTAAAATACTTATCCATTTAAACTCCATTCGTTCAGTTTTGTTTAAAATATCTCTTCCTTGGCAACTATTTAAAGACACAGTTTCCAAAACTAAAAATTTAAAAAAGGTGTTCTGTACCCTCGTCCATCATAAGTTTACATAAAGCATTTTATTCATTACTTCACCTAATGTCTGACAAATGTGAACAAATCCTTTCTTTGAAATTAGTTTTTCCAATATAAAATGAATGGCATTTCATAAAATTTGCCATATGTCTCAAGTCATTTGAATTACAATTCACATAAAATATTTTTTCAGATTTTTTCAACTAGTCGGAAGGGTAAATTATGTTATACTGTTTATATATTTACAATACACACATGTTCTGCATGGATAACTGCCAACTTTATAAACATTCACATTTCTATCAACATATAAATAATCACATTTCTATCAACATTGTTCTTCATAACATAGCTGTTGTTTCAAATTATCGGGGGGATTCAATAAATCTTACATGGCAGCAATGAGTTTTAGATTCAGTAAGTTCTGTGTAGAGGTGCACACTTCCGCACAAACAAGGTAAAAACAGTGGCATGCTAATTACAACATAAGCAGCTGAACTGCATACTAATCAACCAATCCAACACCATGGAGCTATTCAACATGCTATAAAACAACTGTGTAAACTCGCTGCTGATTTTTCCTGTGAATTTCAAATCTTTTGGAATTCAGCCATGGAAAGGAGTCTACACAGACAGAATGCTAGGGGTTGCTACTGCTTTAATTCTTTTGTATTGGTTACAGGCTGAAGCCTATGCTGCTGCTGGCCTAGACCAAGTAGGAGAAGAGTTTTCAGACCCCATTTAACTTTTCACAACCTATGTGACATGGAAATTGTAGAGCACTACAGAAATAGATAGGGACACACTACAGGAACTTTGTGACCTCTGCCATCCTCATCTCAGAACCAGAGCCAACTAAGGGGAACCCATCCCAGTGGAGACCAAGTTATGTGTAGCACTTAGAATCTTAGCTATGGATACCTTTCAAATACCAACAGGGGATATACTGGGGGTGTTACAGGTATCAACATCCTGGATCCTCCACCAATTCCTGAATGCTATGCTCCAACATTCCAGTGACCACATATATTTTACCCTGTGGTTCTGTGGAGAGGGCCAGAAATATGCAGGAGTTCTACTGTATAGCACACTACCCTGAAGTACTGGGTGCCATAGACTGCACACATATAGAACTTAAGGCACCACCCAGGGAACAGGGTAGGCTCTACATAAACAGAAACGGCTACCACTCTATCAACTGCCAAGTCATGTGTAATGCCAAAAGAAACATCTTGACCATTTTTCTGGCAACCCTGGCATTTACCACAACTCACATATCTGGCACACCTCACAGCTGTACTAGATGTTTGCTAGGGGAGAAATCAGGGTCAGTTACAGGGGGATGCAGGCTATTCACTGGAACCATGGCTGATGGCACCCATCAGAAATGCACAACACCCATGAAAGAAAGTCATAATGAGGCACACGCTCAAACCAGATATATCATAGAGCATGTGTTTGGGCTGCTGGAATCATGGTTCCAGTGGCTAGTTACAGCTGGGGAAGCCCTGCAGTACAATCCATGGGCATGTACAGAAATATCCACAGTATGTGCCATGTTACACAACATCATCCTGAGGAAAAAGCTTCAGCAGGATCAGCAAGGGGAAGGGGCACACATCCCACCATCAATACCAAGTTCACCACAGCCACAGGCAGGAGTCAGAGGGGGAACCACTAGCTGCTGTGGGTGTAGGCAGATGTAGGAGTGCTCAGTATACCCTTGCATTGGCTAAGAGACAATGCATAGCACAATCACTCACCACCTAGGGGCCTAAAACCTTCCTCCTATACACATACATATACTAACATTGATGCCAGGCAACTCTAACAACCTTTACCTACCCATGTATTGGCTGTGTATTTCTTGCACCACACAGAGTGAGCCCTGAACTACAACCTTGTCAACTGCTGCATTTACAAGGTAAGTCTCAAACCTGGTGTGTATTGTATAATAATATGCATATTCTTGTATTTCACTAATTGGTACTATAAGCAAGTCAAAGGTGGGAGATTGTTACAGAAATGATTTTAACATGTGACAGCAGAGACTTATGTGACTTATATTTCTCCATTATTAAGTAATAAGCCTCAGGTATCAGAGATTCACACAGTCATACCTCTCAAAAGTAGTGACGGTCACTGAATGGCCTCAGCTTAGCACCATACATTTGTACTAGAAAATCATTAAAGAGAGAAGTTAGAAAGTAATGATGCACATTGCAGATTCTGACTTCACATCCCTCACAAGATCATTGGCAATACATTTGGGAAATTTTCATGCTATCAACTGTCTAGTTTTCTAAGGCCAGTATAAGTCAAAGGTAAAAATACCAGTTCAGCACCACCACAAATGCAGATAAGTTACTAAGCACTAAGTCAGCTATGCACCCTGAGCATCAGACAAAGCTTATGTATCCCTGAATCAAAAAGATAGAAAACAGGGATATAGCACAGTTATCATCACTTGCACATGGTGTTGTGTGGGGGAACAGGAGGCCAAAGCTGACACAAAAGGTCGGTGAGTGTGTGTGAGTAAGAAAGAGAAGCAGGCAGACATTTGGATAAATCAACTGGCCAGTGAGACAAAGTGAGTTTTAAGCTGCATGACTGAACCATGTAACTGTTGTGTGTGTGTATGTCTGTAGGGTGAAATTGGTGTGTGAGTGTCTGCATGAACACAGCCAAGCTCTGTGCTGGCTCTACATCTTAGTATGTTGGACAGGTGTGAGCCATGCATGGTAGAGGTGGCAGTTCATCATTGTCATCCCCAATCATGAGAACTGGCTCTACCAGGAGTTGCACTGGCACGTCCATGTCCATGGTCAGATGCACTGCTACTACCTGAATGTGACTGATGTCTGCTGGATGAGCTTCCTTCATGGGGATGCCCAGGACCATGGGACCATGACTCCATGGTCTGTCACATCTGGGTGTGGAGACCATACTCACTGATAGAGCAGTGGAAGTACTGCCATTATGGGAGTGTAATTGGGCATGGCCATGTTGGCTAACAGCAGATGATGTGGCTGACCTACACCCACTGGGATGTTGTTCCCTCCCAGCAGACATCCCATCACAGATAACATTTGTTCCATGACAGACACTCCTCATTCCATTACAGACACCCCTCATTCCAACTTGTCATTCATCCAATCCATTTAATTGGCAACATGGTGGAGGTAGCCATGCATGTCAACCTGTACCACATCTACAACCCTGAGTATTTGCCTGGAGCACCTATGAGAACATGCCTGTGCCTCCAGAATGGCCCTAAACATACACTGAGTGGCACAGGAAGAGACACCTGCACCAGGTGGAGGAGGGACAGCAGGCCCCCTCCAAGCACTCCTATCAACCTTCCTGCATGGCACCTCGACTGCACTTTGGCTATGGTCAGAGTAAACAGGCACTAAAGTCACAGTAGCCACAATTACCTGATTAATGGTCTCACCCTCTACCTGTCCAATATCTGAGTGCTCACTAGAATGGGTAGGTGTAGGCCTACTGGCTGTGTTTGATGGAATTGCAGGGGATGGCTATATGTCAACCTCAGTGTGAGATTCAACCTCTACACCCTCTGATTGTGTCTCTCTTTGACCACCATCATCATCAGAGTTTGCTGATACACTGACATCAGGTGGCAGAGAGTTACACTTTTACTATCATGATCACCTGTGATGAAAAACAATAAACACAGGAAAAAATGAATACCTACACTACTATAGTCCAACATGCACTAACAAAGTAACAGTGCTGCCACTATTACAGACAGCGCAGCAATACACACAATAGGCCTGACATCAACATCACACACTAAAATATTTCTTTAGATTGCTCAGCAGTACTGACATAAAAATGTTTGGCTTACCATCTGCAGGTGATATTCCCCTCTGCAAGAAGTTAAGCAAAAGGTAAGGACAACATCATCACATTTAACAATAACACAGTGAGTAATACTTTTACCCCTTTATATGTCCAACTATACTTTCAACAAGAACGTGGCTGATAGCTCCAGCCTAAGCTAATAACTATAATCTTCACTCCACACCCTCCAAAAAATTAGTGTGACACAGAAGTAATGTACTAATTTCACTTGTTTTACTATACAACAGCATTCAGCTGTTGAGATACCACAGCCTACCTGGAAGCTCCTCCTGGGATGTGCTTGCTGTCTCTGAAACTGTTGCTCCAACATCCAGGATATGCTGTACTGCACTCTCCTGTGAGCTGTTTGGATCCCTGATATTGGCCAGGAACTCTTCACTGGGTGTTAGATGTGATCTTGTAAGTGGCCCTGTGGTGCAGCTGCTTGTGTGTCCTGCCATGGCCACCCATGGCATTCACATCAACAATATGGTGCCAAATTTGCATCCTGTGTGCCATATTTCCCTGTCCCCTTTCCAGCAAAAAAGCACCATGCTGCCCAAAATCATCTACTACCACCTGGTTCTCAGCATCAGTGAAGGGGGGACTCAGAGAATTGACATGCCTGGGTGTCATACACCTAGGTGTCCTAAAAGACAACAGATGAATAATACACATAAATATCACATAACTACAAAATAACTGTTTCCAGATAAAACAGAAAAAGTAGCCACTCAGTATTAGCCACTGGAAACACATAAACCAGTCTAGAGCTGTGAAATACAAACAGGCAGGATGCAAAAAAAAGACTAACAATATCAACATATTCTTGTTTGTGCTAGAACAGTAACTCAGCCCAAAAGAACAGTCTATCCTTATTTGTGCCATAACAGTAACTCAGCTTTGACCCCCCCCCAAAAGAACAGACACATGACACATTTTGCTAAAAAATATCTGAAATGCTAAAAGTGCTATCAAAGGAACTGCCCCTGAAACATTTGTACATATTTATCACACAGCACTCCAATTTCATGTATTGGCAATCATGTATACTGTGAAATGGCTTGGCAAACATGCCCATGCCATCAGTAAACTTCTAACTAATGCATACAGATGTTGTTGTCTTTCGGCTTTTCCCGGTTAGGAGTCGCCACAGCGGAACTCCGGTCTGCTAATGATTGGCAGTAGATTTCTACAAACACAGAGGTGCCAGCTCGATGTTCGACCTTCAACAAAGGCACGCCCATTTATGCATGTCTTTCGAATGCCCACCCAACTGTGGGGAGGACATGCAGACTCCACACAGAAGGCACTCCCCGCACTCCAGCTGAGAATTGAACAGGAGAACCTCCTGCTGTGAGGCAACAATGCTACCGCTGCACCTAAAAGCGTAAAATCCTTTGCCTCAGATTTTTTTAAATACATTCCAGCATATGCAGCATGTAGCTGACAAAATGCAAGCATACCTTCTGAAGTTCAGTAATCCTCTGTACAAATATATTCCAAAGAAATAGCTTATGTGCAGTCTTATCAACATGAACAAGTCTCCTCAACATCAGTTTGCCTATCTACACAGTTGCCTTTTTATATAGTGTAGATTCAGGGATGTTAGCATGGTGAAGATGCAAATGAACTAATTAGAAATGTTGAATCCAAAAACTTGGATTCATGTAGGAGATGTAAACATAGGGCAAGCACTCCCTCAGTGTTTGTCTTTAATGGACTGCTACTGTGAATGACTATTGGTTGGAAGAAGGAAAACACAACAGCACTGTAGGCTGCCTTACTTTCACTGGGTATGTCAGATGTAAGTAAGCAGCAAACAATTCACAAGTTGTATTCCTTAACATCCAACATGCCCTTTATTTGTTGGCAACTGCATATGATATTATTTTTATTTATTTATTTATTTTTATTTATTTATTTATCATTTGTTGACCGGGAAAGTCCGACTAGGTTCCACAGAGCCTGTTTTCAGCGGAGGCCCGGGGAGAAATGCTCCAGATGCATGTCTTTGGTGTGGGGGAGGAGGAGGCCGGATAAAACCCAGGAAACCCACACACAGGGATGGCATGCAAAACTACACAGAAGGCACCCCAGCCGAGAATCGAACCGGAGAACCTCTTGCTGTGAGGTGACAATTAATATCCTCACACATTTAAGGCCAGTGATATAGAATGGCTTACATGCTGCATGGCTCAGAGTACTGGTCAGATAACTGAAGAATAACCAACAAACACAAAAAGTTAAGACAGAGCTGTATATTTGCAAGAAGTAATCATAACAGGCTGTGTGATCACTAAGGGCACTACATACAAAAATAATTAATGTACAAATAGTTGTATTGTTTGATATCACTGTAGATGCTGTTGCAGTTGGTTGTATGCAGAATGACCAAAATAAACTGAATTCAAGTCACCAAATAGTCACCAATAACAAATTCAAAAAAAGCACCCTGGAAAGATGGAAAACAGCAGTCCACAGCTTCGATGCCAATAGTTTAATGTTAATAACACCAATACATAAACGCTGAAAATGTCATTGCTAAGGTTAGAAAATGGGTGTAATTGCATGTTAAGGTTACAATAGGGAGCCCTTTGTCAGTATTTCACCAGCTTGCAAAGGGCATTAGAAATGAATGATTTTTAACAATGCATTTTAGATTTTGTGTATTAACATTTTTTATAATTGCATAAAAAACAAAACTGGCAAAAGGCAATTTGCTCTAATAGAAACAAATGTTTAATAAAATGTAAAGAAGTAAGTGCTTTTGTATTGTTCCACAATACATCATCAAACATCAGTTTATGTGTTGGTGTTATTAACATTAAACTATTGGCATCGAAGCTGTAGACTGCTGTTTCCCATCTTTGCAGGGTGCTTTTTCTGAATTTATATGCAGAATGAGTTTATTTCTTGCAAAGCTGTGTGGCGAAGAGGGATAAGGCAAACAGCACCCATCCTGTGCTGTGCTCTGAAGGTGCACTGGAGTGAGAGTTCAAATCCAGATCAATATAGACATATCTCATGTGGGCCATCAGTTTTTTGTGTTTATGTCATACATTGATTTTCCTTATTTCAACTACTTGCTCCCCTTTTTTTCATTTTCTCCTTTTCTGTCTTTGTTTGTGTGTGTTTTGGGGAGGTCCAGTGTGTAGCACAATTATGTGAATGGAGGGTGAAATTGGTCAGAATGGCGTGTTTGGCTGTGCTTATGTTATTTGTACAAAGCATGGCAGTGCAAAAACTGGATAACTGGACCACCCAGGAAGTAGACAGGACCAAGACAGACAAACATAGAAACCGGATACATTCAATTAATGCTGCTGGGCATTATACAAACCTGCTAACTGGCATTGTGCAGTGGTTAACAATGAGACCATAACAATTATTAGTAAAATGGGGAATGTCATGTAACTAGTCCTGTGGCAGTAGGTATAGCTGGAGTACAGATGGTCCTGGGTTCTAGTACAGGGTGTGCAACCTTTTTTTTGCTAATGTTGTGACATTGCAGTTTATAGCAATGAACTTAAACATAGAAAAGTGCAATTTCAACCTTTTTGCGGCAACAGGTGTAAGTGTAGGACTGCCATACATGCACTTTTCCTGTTGTTCCACTTCCCATTATAGTCACTCTCACTTATAACACTTGAGATAATGGAGCTGATATTAATTAGATTTATGAGGGATGAGACACTAGTATTGTGTCAGCTATTTGTACATTTATCAAAGTCAAACTCAAAGTAAACTTTATTGTTATACAGATCAACACAGAGGGAAAAGTGCATCTCACTGCATGAAATTTCGATACTCAGGCTCGTACCATAAGAATTATAGTTTGCAGAAGAAAGAGTAATAATAATTTAAAAAAAATGAAAATAGAAATCATAATAAGATACTAAAATAAAATACAATAAAAGAAATTATCTATGTATTATCACATGCATTATTAGATGTATGACTGTAGGTATAATATGTACTATTTTACTGTAAGTATAATTATGCTATCTGGACTTGCATGGCCTTCACATTTGCCTATGACACATACACAACTGCCTGTATATCCAATAACCTTGCGATTGCAATTATTTAATTCTTCACTGCTTGGCACTTCTGCTCTCCACTTACCATCGCACAAATGCATTGCTCAGGGGTGCTCACACCCGAGCAATGTGTTTGTGTGATGGTTAATGGAGAGCAGCAGTGCCAAGCAGTGTGTGCACTCCAGTAAATGTGATGACTGGAATTAGGAATCAGGAAAGCATAAGTCTCCATTATTTTAGATCTGTGGCGGACATGACAGGTATTTGTGGAGAAGGTGCCAGGTTTAGGGCACAGAGGTGAGGTTTCCAGAAGTCCAGGATACTCGCTGGACTCCTAGCTAAGCACTACAGCCAAAGGCTTTTGCAGGGGGACTATTCTGGCTCCCAGTACAAGTCTGAGGCTTGGGATAGTTTAGTCTAGGGAGTATCCAGTCCCACTGGTATCCTGTGCACTGAAGAGCAATGTATGCATCATTTTAATGACCTGCAGAGGAGGAAGAGGGATACACTCAACCACTGGATTGAGGAATTTAGGACAGAGGACATCCCACACCTATGTAAGTATCAACTACAAACAGTACTTGTAAGCCTAGAAAGCTGAATATAGTCAAGACTGGTATGCAGAATGGTCTTCTGTTCTGTTCTGTTTTTTTCCCCAGCTGCTAGTGATTGGGACTACAATGTCCAAGCCCACAGAGCTAGATTGGTGAGAATGAGGAAAGCGTGTGGTATGTATGTAGCAGAAGAGTATTGTTATTGTAATATTAAAAGTTAAAGATAGCTTTTTTGTATTTTACAGAGTTGTATCAAATTGAGCATGCATATCCCAACTGTAAAAGCAAATATGAATGCAATAGTCTGTAGCACAAACCAGTTGTAGGAGTACAATATTTCAGTTTAGTCAGAAGTTGCAGGTTCCAGTACTACACTTCACAACTATACAATACTGTTATTTCTTCAATAATATTTTCACTAAATTGAAACCTCTATACCAGTGCACAAAGGCCATGCTGTAAATTGTATTATGTATAACTGGAACATGCACATAGGTTCATAGGTTCATAGGTTCATACTAGGCTATCTGCCCTAGGGCATTTATAAAATAAGCCTAGGTGTTGTGTGGCTGGTGCCACCCATTTTTAATTTTTTTTTATATGCTTTTTTGGGGTTAGTTGAGGTGCCTATGTCTGTCTAGTGACACAGAGTGATAGCCGGGGTAAACCTATGATCTCTCATCCACTCATCAAGATTCCTCTTGAAGAGAGTCAATGTGGGACTCTGCCTAACCTGGACTGGGATTTTATTCCAGTGAAGGGAGTGAAGAACCTCTGGGTTATGATCTGTCCCTCCAGCATGTCCTATTTATTTCAGTGCTGACCTCTTGGTGAGACTTTTGGGGTCTTTCATCCCAAAGGGCAGGCCTGATGAGGGATGAACCTCCCTGATCTAGATGTGAATCCCTCATGATTAGGTGGGCTATATAAAATGTTATCAACTTGGGTCCCTAGGTCCTTCTGTACTCATGTGGTAATTTGTGGGCACTTTGTTTTGCCAAAAGGGATGACTATACACTTTTGGCGTTTAGCTTGAGGCCCAGTTGCCTGTTTCTATGAGGATGCTTGTGTCAGCTGGAGCGGTCAGCCACAGTCCTTCCGTGTTGGCCTGTAATATATAACAAACAGGTCCCAGGACTGAGCCTTGTGGGGCGCCACTTGTAACTGGTTTGGAGTCTGACATGGCTCCAGCAATTCTAACCATGCTAGTGACATAGGGTTTATATTTAAGCTGGTGAGCCCAGGTTTAAGAACAAAGCCAAACTGGGTAGGATTGATCCTTTCCATAGCTTTGTTGAGGCACCACCTTTGTGGAACAGTAGTTTTATGTTTGGGTTTAGCTCTTAGTTCGCAGCCTGGGACACCATGATGTCAGGGTCTGTTGGGATAGATATTTGCCCTTTTGGTGGGACTAGGATGTTGGCAATGTCTTGTATTTTTTTTTCTCTAAGCTGGTTTTTGCTAATGATCAGAGATGCCTTCCCTTTTTGGGATTTTGCTATCATGTAGTAGCTTCCTCCTTCTGGGGTCCACCAGACAGGATGTCTGCCTTTGTTATAAAGGATTCTGTGGTCTGGGCCATATTTTCCACAGGCTGAGGCATGTGAAATTTGCTTTAGAAGTAGATTAGTTTATGGTCTGATCTTACCGGGATACACTTCTGGTCTGTCTTGTGGGAGTGGTAACAAGTTGTCATTTGAGTTTATAAATTCTAGGAACCTTTGGGCTATGTTGGAGCTAGAGTAATGCTCCCAGTCTATGTTTTGCCCAATATAATGGTATTTGGAGAGACCTTCATATTTTCCAGGAAGGCGAGTGGGGTTCCTGTGTTTGGGAGGCTATAAACTGGAAGGCAGTTTTACCCACAGTTAGTTGAACATGGATAGTCTCTGATGCTTCGGTGCTGTGCCACCAACCTGGAGGTGTGGGTATCTTTGAATATTGATACTCCCCTTTTTTTGTGGTTCGGTCCAAGTTTTGGGGCGAAAGCATGGTATGAGGTATAACCTGGTAGTGCTGGGGTGCTCTCAGGGCCTTGAGGTTTCTGTTACTGCACAGATATTGATGTTCAGGAGAGTTCTTGAGGTTTGGACTACTGGCGTTGAGTAGCATTACTCTTAGTTTCTTATCCCTTGTGATACCTATGGGTGGGGGGTTTGTCTTTTGAGCTTGCCTAAAAATGGCACTATGGGGTAGCAGTAGTGAGCCTTTGCCAATATACTGGTGCATGTCATCCCAGGCTGACAGGCATTGGATCCCCTTTGAATGACACCAACACTTAAGCCAATTGTTGAAATTGATCATCTTGTCTTCATATTGTGGCATCATTCTTGGTGAGGGTAAGATGCTACTCAAGGTCAGGGTCATACCGCCTGGGCTACATGCTCAGAGAGCTCCTCTATGTCTCTTTTCATGTAGTCCAGGAGGTGCGTCTCAGGTCATTCACACCACATGGAGCATGGACAATGACATATCATTGCCTTGCCTTGGAGTGACCTGAGGTGCTTGTGTTATGTGGTGGATCTAAGCCCGACAGGCAGCTCACCGTGACCTTCTCCTGGTGCAGTGTGCCTGACAATAGAGTCACCTATTACAAGTGTATCAGGTGTGTTTAGTCTTAAGGGCTGTGACTGTTTGTGAGCTATGTGTTGTGTTTGGCGTCTGCTTTGGAGGTCTCTGCTGCTTAGGCAGAGTTTTATTTAGACCTCAAGTATGTTTTGTGTGTGTTTATGTGTTTGGTTTGTCTATGTGAGACTGGAATTGTAGTGAGTGTGGTTTCCTTCTCCTCCTGACTGGTTATGCCAGTACTGAGTTGAGAGAGCTTAGCCTCCAGTTTGGCTATATGGTTGCATCTCGTGTTGGAATTTGTTGGGAGGAGGAGGGTTGTCTGTGTACATGAGGCAGTTAACACATTGCCTTAATTTAAGCAAGCACCAGCTGGACGGAAGGAGATGAGAGACTGACCTTGGACATGCTAGAATAGTATTGGGGAATCCTTTATTGAAAAAAAAAAGGGCCAATGGGAACACAAGAAGAGACAAGGGTTTGTTAGGAGTTTGTGATTTTTTTAATTTTTTGAGCTTACTTCTATATAATTGTTTTAGGTTGCCAAGTGCCTTTGCACTTATATGCAAAATGTGTTGCACAACCAAAATGCAAAAATGACACTTTCAAGTCAAACTTTCAAAAGGAAACAAAATAAGCACAGCAAGCAATGCAGATATCACATCCTAGAAGTGCTAAAGGCGTTATTTTAGTGGAATTAGCGTTTCAGGGGAAGAAAAACAAACAACACACAAATACAAATAAAAAGCTAGATTCCAGGCCTGTAGTCTATCTCTACAACACACAACAAAGGTGTACCAATTCAGTAAGAAACAGAATATGCAGGCACTATAAGCCTTTAACCAGGTTATTGCCTTAAAATTACCAAGCACCATGGACCCGGAGAGGAGGAGAGGAACTGACCTTTACTGGGAGAAGAATATTATTGGGAATTCCTTTAATTGAAAAAAAAGGGCCAATAGAGACAAAGGTAGAAGGTACCAGTTTGTGAGGTGTGGTAGCTTTAATTTTTAGAGGCTGACTTATAACTTTGCTTTAGTGAGCAAGTGCCAGGTAATCTAATGCAATGTGTGTAGCTTAACTGCAAAAAAAAAATGAAAAAGTAACTTTCTTTTTCAAGGAACAAAGGACATAAACACAAAGCAAGCAATGAGATATCAGGGATGCAGAAGTGCTAAAAGGCTGCGTTTTAGGTGGAATTAGCGTTTCAGAAAATAAACAACAACAAAGCATACAATAAAAGTTAGATTCAGCAGGCCCTATCTCAGTCTATGCTACAGCAAAACAGGGGTGTACCAATTCAGTAAGAAACAGAACAGCAGGGCACTATAAGCCTTTAACCAGAAATTCCCTGCTCAGAAGGGCAGAGTCCAGCCTCTCCTCCCACAAGAGTGCAGACCACAATTCTTCTTAACGTAAAATAACTGGCCTGAAGCACAAGTGCTTAAACCAGCATGTGCAATATATGCACATTTCAAATATTAATTGCTGCAATCTTTAATATAGCTTGCATCTGTTAGAAGGTGTACACTTAAATGTAAAAGTTAAGATAATAGATTTGTTTAATAATTGTATTAATGTGTTGTATGTCATATATGGGTCTACTTAAGAAGACTGAAAAACCAAAAGAGTGAATCTCAAAATACTGAAAATATTTTTAATGCAGGAGGCTGCACCCCCATACCCTTTGTTAATTATATATGCCAACTCCAAGATCACACAACCATAGAGAAGGGGCAAATTCCATCCTTCAGTATTTTGTTTTTCAGTCTTTTGAAACAGACCCCACATATGAAGGCACCAATTTTATCTTTTTTTTCTGTTACCCCAATCCTTGTCCCTCTTTTTTTTCATTTTATTTTTATTTTGTTATATTATTTATAAAAATATTTTTATTTAATTTTTTATTTTATTTTATGAATATTTTTATGTTATTATAAAAATATTTTACTTTGTTTTAATTTTATTTTATTTTATTTCATTTTTTTTACTTTCTTGTTTCATTTTATGTGTGTCAAAATGTGTCCATGTCATCCATGTATACCACATCAGTAAATACTCAACACAGCACAATGGGGTAGGCCAGCCCCACTGGATCCCTCTGCCCCCCCCTCCACTGACTCCAGTACCAATGCCCAGCACATCTAGGAGCTAACCTGGAAGCACTGCCTCTGCTGCCCCTGCATTGCCTGCACCTCAGATTGTCCTGCCCCAGAGGCTTGTCCAGTGCTACCCTCCTGCAGCAGTGGCAGAGGAGGTGATTTCATCATCCACAGTCAGTTGCCAGGGATGGTGTGTAGGGTCATGCACCACACCACTGATGCATGCCTATGCTGGCTAGAGAGACTGCTCTCCCTCATTTTGTGTAGTAGTAGTAGGAGGAGGAGATGTCAAGCATTACAGCCACCAGCAGAGTGAGTTGACAGTAATAAAAGTCCAGTGGATGAGGACTTAATTCTCAATGTCTCCCAGCTTGATGTTCATGGGCTTTGGATGTCCCCACCCTGACCCAAATCATGGTGTCCCCCAACCTTTTGTGTCCCTCACTATCCCTGACTCTTGTCTTGCTTGTCTGCAATTGCTTCCTCACCTACTCAACTAACCTGACCCAGACATACATATGTTCCTTCCCCAACTTTCATCCATCTCTGAAATAAAAAAATAGATGGGCATATGTCCCACAAAAAAAAAAAAAAATCATCCTACACACTCCATTTCGCACATGTGTCTTCATGAAACATTTGATTTGGTCCACTTGGTTGTGCAACATGATTGTATTGTGTTTACCCCTCTATCTGGAGGTGACAGTCCAAATTCAGTTAATATTTTGCACATATTGTATGTTCAGTTTACACTGTTAAAGAAATGGATAGCTGTGGTTCTTTATTACCTCTCTCTTGCACATTCTGTCCTGATTTCCCTTTGTTATCCCCCCTGCTTGTTTTCCTATCTACCACATTTCACTACTTTAATCTGGTCTAAAAATGGAATCACTCATAACACACATACGTTGCTGGAAAAGCAATGGATCCCTTCACTATTTGGGCTCCATGTTTGTGTGGTGGTATACATCTTACACCAATGAGCATCAATGGTGAATAGCAGCAAACAGCTGCAGCTACTCCCATGCAATGCCACTTAACACCACTGTGGTATGCCAACCCACAGCAACACATATACTATAAACAGTTCATGTCATTGCAAAGTCATTCTGTAATTAAAAGTATTTAAAAGTATTAGATACACCTGGATTCCAACACAGTACTATCTGGCTGAAAAAAGAATGCATCAATGCATTAACACTTGCTGCCATAGAGTCAGTTAAGCAGCAGGTGTGTTTCATAGACTCAATACTAACTGTCAGACTTTAGCAATGCGGCTCATGTTTGTGCACTGCCTAGCTATGTGCAAACATGTGTATCTCCCATACATATACACTTTGCTAAGTGTGCCCGCTGCACTACGGAAAACTACATATTATGTATTGCTGCTGTTTACTCTCCATTTCTTGTCTATGACATGACATTATATGTGGAAACATTACAAAGTGAAGGCCCTATCTCACACTATGTCATATATTTATATTACAGCCATGTGTTGCCACTCCCCCAAGCACTGCAACCCTGATGTCTCAGTACTTTTTCCACACATATATTAACTATACTACAAAATGTAATATCAAATGTTGTGTGATATGCAATGCACATCAATCTGGTAACATACAGTACAACAACTATTGACCCATATGCCTAAAAATCCTTATCTGCAAGGCTAAGGAAGGAATTAGCAAGGACCATATCTATAGGGACATAGGTAACCTTCAACACACTTGACCTGACCCATTTTGTTTTTGCCAAGGGTAGATGCATATTGAATCTTGTGGACTTCTTTGATACTGACTCCAAAGACCTGGTTGAGGGATAACAGGAAATACCACCTATGTTGAGTTATCCAAGACTTTTGACAGTATCCCCCATTCATATCTCATAGCGAAGAAATTCCATGTTTGAATTAAGCCATGCAGTAGTAGATGGATAGTGAAATGGATCACCAACAGAACACATACACTCAAACATGGGGACTGCACCTCCACCACTTGCCCTCAACTATTTGCAAACTACTTCCCCGAAGTGCAGACAATGGTAGATGGCCTGTGGTTTACCAAGACTGCAGATGATTGGCAACTGGACACACTCATATAGAGTCCCCGAATTATGGTAACATATTATAGAAGGGGCTGACACACACAAATGATTGGTGCCAAATTCATGTTCTGAAGCCTAAAGCATGCAATGCCTCATTGTCCCCTTTGGTAATGAAGTACCCATGCAAATTATGATATACATAGCACCCCTCTAAGCTCAAATATAGTGTTGTGACACTTGGGAACACATGTTGATAGAAATCTACACTTTCATCACTATGTATCCATAGTGGTGACACACGGCATTGCACACATCATACACATGGACATCACATCCAAGACCAGAGTGGTCTTTCCTCTGCTGTACTCTACTCTTATCAGGCCACAAATTAAGTACAATACTTCCTTATGTCTGTACCTCACAAGACACCTTCAGCAATTAGACAAAACACAGGTTTGTGCTTGGGAGAATCCAGGGCCTTCAAACATGACAATGACATAAATGCAAAGACTGAAAGACCTATCACTGTGCTCAGTATCATGCAGGCAGCTGAAAGGTGACCTATGCCTGGCCTTCAGAGCAGTCTTAGACCCTTCCCTACTTGAAATGCTGGACTTCTGAAAATCAAATGGGACAAGAATAAATTGCCCCAGGGTTCTCAACCTACCCTGTCACATAAACAGAATATGGTGAGAAGACAGATATATTCTCCAGAGATATACACTTCTCTGCAATAGGCTCCCACTGTGTGTGTGTGTGTGTGTGTGTGTGTGTGTGTGTGTGTGTGTGTGTGTGTGTGTGTGTGTGTGTGTGTGTATGCATGTCTAGACAGAAGAGCAGAAATCTGTATCTATGCCACAGTCACTGCTCCAGTATCATGGACTGACAGTATTCTGATACTTGCAAATGCCTACACATCCATTTCATGCAGCCCATCCAACATTTTGTTTCCCACACAGCCTGCTGATGTCATCTACTACAAGTTCACATGCACTCTTGCAGAAAATCAAACTTGTTCTATGATACTTGCATAAAGTACTGGATTCTATAGTCTGTGTACTTACATAAGTAAAGCTTCTATTTTCACTGCAGTCAACTGTGTATGTGTGAGCCATTACTTGACATTACAGAGAGCATTTTACACCACCATATAGGAAACTGTTATATTCTCCTCAGCAGACACTGCTGATATAATCTGTTATAAAGTGTTGTCTGAGACACTCAAAGATAGAATTGAGCTGTGGTGCTAGCGTAAAGGGCTGGGTTCTGTAGCCTATGTACTTAGATAGGTAGGGGGTCTATTCTCACTGCAGACAAGTGTGTGTCTGTGTGTGTGTGTGCATGTGTGTGTGTGTGTGTGTGTGTGTGTGTGTGTGTGTGTGTGTGTGTGTGTGTGTGTGTGTGTGTGTGTGTGTTTGTGTGAGCTCTTGCTTAACATTACAGAGAGCATTTATACAAGCATATGGGAAACTGTTATTACCATATTCTCCTCAACAGACACTGCTATATTAGATTTTTGGATATGCAGTACTCCCACTAGGGCAGGGTCAGATACTCGCTTGGAGGCCAAGCAGAAGTCACCTCATTCTCTACAAGAAATATTACATTGACATGGCTTGGATTGTAGGCCCTGTGTTATCTTGCTGATAATTGGTTTGTAATCATAGCTTCTTTTTATAAAGTTATATCCCATCTCATCTAATTGTTCATTCAAAATGTATTGATCAATACTTAATCTAGCTAATCTTGTCATTTGCCCTTTTGGTATATTTTTGAACAAAAATGTGGGATGCATGCTGGATCTAAACAAGTAAGAGTTGTTTTCAATATCTCTTTGTATACCTTAGTAGCTAATCTACTCAATTTAGTCTTACTCACTGTAAGGTCTAGAAAATCTACATGATCACCAGAGCTCTTACATTTAAATTTTAAATATCTTACAGTCCCTGTTAGACAATTAACAGTCTTCCAAAAGTAATTTCTTGCCTTTCTATAAAAGAAACACATCATCCACAAATCCCTTATAAAATAAAATGTTATTCCCAAATTGCTTAACATTAGTAAAAATGTAATCTTTCCCCACAAAGCAAGCACAATGCTCACATTTGTGTTCTCAACTGGTGTACCCATTGCCATACTTTTTACTGTAAGTAATGTTTTTTTTGGAAAGGTGATTACATTATTTTCTAGAACAATGTTGGGTAGCTCACAGACCATACTCACTCTAGTATTTGAAAAATCTGTATGGGCAACTAAATCATCACTAATCAATTAAATACAATGGACATTATGAATTACTGTAAAGAGAGATTCTGTATCAAATGTGATCAATAATATATTCTTCTAAGACATTCTGACATTACCAGGTATAAAACTGATGTAAAAAGTCATTAGTATCAGAAGTAAAAACCTTGTAAATAAGCAAAGTATTTTATACACATTATCTAGATAAATCAAAATTGGTTCCATAACCACCCACTCTCTGATACCATTGGTCACATAGGTGGATTATCCAAGCTTTTATGTATTTTTGGTAAAGCTTAATACATGGGTATAGTGGGATGAGACACATATAAATATTTCATTAAATCTAGACTGAGTGATCCATTCATATGCATGAAATAAATGTTAGCATTCAAATTACACTTTGAAAAGTAAATCTGTCTAATATCAATCATTCTGTGTGTAGTATTATCAGACAGAAGTCCATCAATTGATTGAATATAGGCTAGTCTATCCATTATGACAATTGCTCTCCTTATATCTGAAGCTTTTATTATTATTTTATCATTACATTTAAAGTGTTTTTTATTTTCATTCGTGGGCAGATTATAAAAATAAAAATTCTTGCCATTTGAAAATATATCATATAAGTCATTCTCACAAGCCATTTGGAAAGCCTGTATAACCAGACTACTAGATGGAATAACAGCATTTAGCTTCCTTAACACAGAATCACATTTAGTATTATTGGTATAAATAGTTTTAAAATTCAAATTCCTAGTGAAAAGTCTTCATTCATTACATTCACCATGTTACCTGGGACATCTGTCAGAATTTGAAGGAGATCTAAAATGTAGGCAGTTTTAAGC
>NC_056725.1:373565923-373593423 GCF_019279795.1 Protopterus annectens | reverse complement strand
AAGGTAATGGGCAGGGATGCTACTCTTTTGGGAAACAAGAGATGTTACTTAACCTAATTTTAGAATATATGATGGGATGCTGTATGTGTAACAGTCTAAACATTCAGAGCGATGCTGACATTTGGGACAACACAAAAACTTTCAGGTACCACTCCTCTTTTTCAGCTGATAGACACTATGAACTATAAATCAACATCAATTAGAACTTTTGCAAAAAAAATCTTGATATCTTGGTTTACCTTTGGATTCCACTCTATCCTTCAAAGACCAGAGAGCTATGTACTCCCACAATTAAAGTTATGCAACAAATTCTTTTCTTCATACCTGATGCCAGAAATGTCCTTACAAAATCTTTTGGGAAAGCTGATTGACGCCAAACCATTAATAGCCTTTAACTATGTGAGTAACATCAGCCTAATGCACACAACAGTTATTTATTTAACATTTGCTTACTGGAAAAGTCTGACTTGGAATGAAGCCAATTTTCAGCAGAGGCTGGGGAGAAATGATCTAGATGTATGTCTTTATAACGGTAACATGACAGGAACCAGGAGCACCTGGAGGAAACCTACACAAATGCAGAAGGACATGCAGACTCCACACAGAAGACACCCCAGCTGAGAATTGAACCACAGAACTTCTTGCTGTGAGTCAACAATACAACCACTGCACCACTGTGCCATCTTAGTTAATTAATTAGTTAATGAAGTTTATTGATTTATCTTCCTTGCAGAGCCTAGAACCCATTTGTGCCTTCTGCTGAGAAATCACATTGGATTGATAGTGCAATATTACACCTTGCACTGTGGTGTTTAAAATAACTCACCTTCACACTTTCCCCCATTTTTCTCAAAACATGCAATTAAAGCACCCTGTTCTTTTTTCATAGTCAACAAAAGAGAAGTGCTGTCACTTACCAACCCACTTTTGGACTAGCCATTTGTAAGAGGGCTGTCTTGAAGATCAATCCTGCCTGGTGCAATCAATTTCACACACACGTCAGAAGTCAGAAAACACTACAAGGGTTCTTCCAAAGCAAGCTGTTAGAACATCCTTTTGATATAAACATGCTTTAGACAGAATTATGAGCAATAGCTCAGTTGTAATATGTAAATATGTCAATATTTATTTTGTAAAGATATTTCACAGAGATCAGACACTGGAGTAAAGTTTTGTCCCCAGGGTTGGGAAGACATCTCACCCATTCTGGTGGAATGGAAGATAGCATTAGACAGCAGGAAGGAGGTAGGGAGAGGGGAATTCCCAGGTGGTAATGCAGAATGTACAGCAGGATACATATGCAGTTTAGAGGGAGATTATCGTGCAGACTGAGAAGTGCAAATATTTATTTATTTTTATTTATTTTTATTTTACATTTGTTGACCGGGCTAGTCTAGCTGGATATATTTCCATTTTCAGTAGAGGCCTGGGGAGAAAAGCTCCACATAGAACCTAACAATGAGACATACTATTAATAAACACAAAGAATAAAAGTAAGACAACATTAGTAATAAAACAAATACAAATTGATAATAATAAACTTGGTGATAAAATTCACAAAAAGTAAGGCACACCATCATTAAAAGTCCTGACTAGAGATAGGACAGTTTCAAGGGCTTCTAATAATTACAAACAGGCTATGCCATATGGCTCCTACTACAATAAGAAATAAAATAAAAAGTGGGAGGAGAAGAAGGAGGAAAAAAGTAATGTGAGAAGATAGGGAAGAGATAGAAGTCAAGAGATGAGAGAAAAAAGAAAGACAAACATGAGGATATGGGAGAGGTAAGAGAAATAGGTTAGAACATAGAGTGACTTCAAGGGAAAGGAAAGGTATATGCTAGATATTAAGCACAAGGTGAGGTTAAAGGTCAGGAGAGGGGGGAGAGAAGTTAGTCAGGTGTACTACATGAGCAAAGCCAGTGATTTTGGAAGTACAGTTTGATTTGTTGTTTGAAGAGGGGTAGGGATGTGATTAGTGTTATATCCCTAGGTAGTAAATTCCATACTCGGCCTGTGGTATTAGTGAATAGTGAGTCACCAGCTAAGTTGTGAGCTTTTATGGGTTTGGTCAAGAGTTTAGAAGAGGAGCGAAGGGAGGTAAGATTGTTATAACGGGGTAAAAGCTGTGAAAGAATAGGGGTGTTATCAGGTTGGTACAAAATTTTGTGGGCAATAGAGAGTTGTGTGAGTGTAAGATAGTTTTGTAGTTCTAGCCAGCCTAGAAGTTTCAAATTAAGGCAGTGATGGGTTCTGAAGGGGTTGACAGTGGGGAAGCGGGCAATGTTATTGTAGCAAGTTGCTAGTTTGTTTAGGTTAGATTTCTTGAGGTTAGTGAAGATAGGAGAGGCATAAAAGAGAGTGGATATAAGATGGGAGTGGGCAATAGTAGCTCTAGCTGATGGGGTGAGAAATGGTTTGATCCGGTATAAGGATCCCATTTTTCTGTTTACAGATTTGATGGTGTTGTTGATGTGTTGATCAAAAGAGAGATTGTTATCAATGGTTATTCCAAGCAGTTTAGTTGTAGAGTCTGGACAGATGACAGTATTGTTGTTAGACAGGATGGTAAAATGTAGTGGGGAGGTACGAGTGGTGGGGGTGAAGAAGAGAAGTTTAGTTTTTTTAGCATTAAGGAGGAGGTATCATCTAGTAAACCATGTTTCTACTGTGTTGAAGATAGTTTGGGTTAGTGTGATTAGGTCAGAAGATGAGGTTGCTGAACAAATAATTGTGGAGTCGTCAGCGTATTGAATGCAGGTGGCTAATAACAGAGTGGAGATCATTAATAAAGAGGGAGAAGAGAAGTGGACCAAGAATAGAGCCCTGAGGGACTCCAATAGAAATGGGCAATAAGGAGGAGATGTGGTTGTCCCAAAGAGCGGCTTGTTGTCTGTTGCAGAGATATGAACTAAACCATTTTATGGAAAGTTATCAAATGAGAGGGATTCCAGAATATTAATTAAAGAAGAGTGGTTAACCATGTCAAAAGCTTTTGAAAGGTCGATGAATAGTGCGGAAGAGAAAAGGTTATTATTGCGATTGCTGTTGATAGTATCAACAAAGGAAAGGAGGGCAGTGGTGGTGCTATGCTGGGGTCTAAAACCATGTTGACAGTTAGCTATAATATTGTGTAGGGAGAGATATTGAACAAGTTGTTGATGAATACACTTCTCCATAATCTTTGCTAAAGGTGAGAGAAGTGCAATTGGTCTAAAGTTAGAATAGTCGATAGAGTTACCGCCTTTGTGTAGTGGGATAATATGAGAGACTTTCCAGATGTCAGGGATAGTTCCTTCTTGGATGGTTCTATTTATAAGTATAGTTATTGGGTAGGCAATTTCTTTGGCAGCCTTTTGCAGAAAAAGGGAGGGAAGCTTGTCAGCAGAGGGGGTACAAGGTTTCAGTTTGAGGATAAGTCGGTGGATGAAAGAGGTAGAGACAGGTTGTAGAGAGAAGTTGTAGGAAGAGTTTGCTTTAATATTTGGAGGGTAGAAGTTATTAGTGTTCAGTTGACTTGCAAGAGATTGAATGGTTTCAGTAAAGAAGGAGTTAAAAGCATTGGCAGTTTGGTCAGGGGTGTCTGGGTCAGCATTTAGTGGGGAGGGAGTTTTGGCTGTACCTGGAGAAAGGAGTCTATTGATAGAAGACCAAAATTGTTTTGGTTTATTAAAATAAATGGTAATGATAAAACCAAGTCTAGGAAGAGATGGAGGAGGATATAGGAATGGACATTGTTGCAATGGTAGAAGCGTAATCTTAGTAGTGGCCAGAATGGAGTGTGTGTACACATATAGCCAACATAGACAGATAAAGAGGCACTGTTACAGAGGATTTACATGGCACAGAGACCCAGATCTGACATATTTTACTATTTATATATATGAACACTTATGCTACAGGGTAGTGAACTGGGAATATGGAAAAAAATTGAATGACTGGTGGCTGGTGAGTGGCTGGAGAAGAGAAAGGGGACAAGGGTATCCAGAATATGTGGAAGATTAGAGATGGCAGGCATTTGGAGAGAAACTGAATAAGAGAAGGGGACCATGGTACCTACATAAAGTAAGTGGAGTGGACAGGTGCTTGGTGGACAAATAGATAACAGAAGATGAGGTATTAAATGTATGGAAGAAGATTGGAATGGACAGGTTCCTGATGAGAAACTGCATAAGAGAAGTGGTATGGAAGTACTGAGGGAATTTAGATGATGGATGAAGGGAGGGAGGGATGTGGTAAAAGCATAGTCTGGAAGGGATTTCAACATGAAACAGACAGAATGTTAGACTGTATGGACAGCAGGAATGGAATAAGGAAGTGGATGCAGAACCAAAGATGGAAATGAAGGTAAGAAGGTTGATGGAAGTGTGGAGGGTTCAGTGAGAAGGACAGTAATGCATTACTCTTTCAAGGTATGAAGGAGAAGAATCAACTCCATTTTAGTCACACTGGAAGACGTAGGGGAGGTGACAGTAGATGTGGGCAGAGGAGAAGAGTATCTTTGATCACGTTACTGTAGCGATAGGGATAGATGGAAGCTGCAGTAGTAAAGAAGGTGGGCCTTGGGCAAAGAATCGACCAGAGAAGTAAAGGCACAGATGTTGAGAAATACATCAAAGGAGACTGTCATTGAAAGCAATCAAGGGATTGGTGGGATGGAGTTAAGGATACAGAAAGGGAGAAAATGATACAAAATAAAAGACCAGAAAGATGAGAGGAGAACAGAGATCTCTGAGAAAGAAAGAATGAACTTAAAATAATGCAGACGAGGAGAAAGGGCAGTAAGAGTAGGAGACAGAGGTAAAATAACTGAAAGGACCAAAGAAAGAGAGGTTAGCTTACAGAGGAAGGGAGTGAACCAGAGGAATGTCAGTTGGCTTTGAGTAGAACAGAGGGACAGGTTGCTCAGTTACAGGATACAAAGCCATAGGTGTTGGGAAAGATTATAAATGATCAAGCAGTAGAAAGAGGCTAAAGGTTCAACTGTAAAGAGAGAGAGTGAGTAACAGGAGCTAGGAATTTCAAGATGGTATTATACAGGAGAAGGAGCTAAACTGGCAGAGTCAAAGAAGAATTAGAGAGATGGAAAATGTAGGAAGGATTTTGGGAAAAGTGTTAACTGTGATTGGAGGGGAAGAGTACAACAGAGTAATTTAGGAAAGCAATTTGCTTATTAAAACAACTAACATGAGAGGAGTAGGATGAGCTGTGTATTGTTACCTTTAAGGTCCAAGGATAGTGTGAAAGCTTCAGGTAAGCAATGGCTGCATGGCTAAGGAATACACACACACACACACACACACACACACACACACACACACACGCACACACGCACACACACACACACACACACACACACACACACACACACACACACACACACACACACACACACACACACACACACACACACTCCCCAAACACTATAACTATTATTTTATTGAATATGCATGTAAAATAGCTGACAAAGGAGTTGATACCAGTTCTGGAAAAGATACATTGATTTTATTTGGGGAGGGTAATAAAGGATGGTTGTTAAAGGTAAGAATATACTTTTCCACTGGAGAGTGTTCTGCAGAGGAGAATGGAAGACAAAAATGAAGAGCAGAGTTCTGGGTACTATTGTTTGCTACACAAAAGGCTTTTGATATAGTGGGTTATGTGAGGATTGTACTGGGGACATGAAATGGGACTAGTTTTAGGATATAGGTCCAGATGATACATAAGAAACAGAGTTGATGGTAATGGTAAATGGGAGCATGTAAAATAAGTTCAGCTTAGCCAGAGGCACAAATCAGGGTTTCCTGCTTTCCCAACTTCTATTCAAAATGATCAAATAAGTGTTTACTGGAATGCTAAGGATGTATGCTAAACAGGAATGGGGAAAAAACTGTGCTTCCATTCTTGAATGATGGTATCTTTATAACAGCTAAGGTGGGGGTGGCAGAATTCCAAATGGTAGCAGAGATCTTTCAAGAGTATGGAGAGGTGTCAGTTTTGTTTTGTTTTTTTTGTGGTAGAACAACTTTATTAATAAGATGTTTAATTATTTACATATTTACAATGACTTTATTGCATTCCACATGCATGGTACACCTTGAACTCACCAGTGGCTGCACTGTTCCAAATTTGTCTACTAACACTTTATTTTCCTATACAGTGAGGCATGACCCAACACTGGTGTTACAACCTTACCTTATCTGTTTATATCTACCCAGTCTTAATCACCTCTTGATACACATCTTCCAAATTATGTATTATTAACCAGACATAACAAGAGATCCTTTTTTATTCAGAACTTACTCAATCCTACTATATTTACAATATTTACAATACACCCTCTAAGATAAATCTGTAAGTGTCAGAACTGTCATGCTGAAGGAAAGGAGAAATTAATACTGCCTTAGGCAAGAGCATACCCAACATATCTGGAGCTAAATGAGTAGACATCCATGGAAATTGTAAAGCTGAATTATGAGGGATTGGTGGAGGAAGTGGAAGAGCTTCTGAGTAACTGGAATTTTAATGGGATTAGTAGGCGGCACTACCTGGAGTGTTGTATGATAAAGCACATCCCAGCAGCAGGAAGAAAGGGGCCAACCAAGAAGCAAGATTAGTTATTGCACATATCTGGAGTGCTGAGAGGCCATGGATATGCAAGGGGGTGATGTTTATGAGGGGAGAGTCATGTGGATAGAGAATTTCTGTGTTATGGGGTAGGCAACAAGCATAATATTGCATGCAGTAGCCTTAAAGAATACATTGAGAAGGGGAGACAGTTTGGGGGTGACCCTGAGTAGGACAGATGCCAAGGTATTGAAGGCAGCATGAATGAAAGTGGATAAAGGAGGAACAGATGGTAATGAAATGGGAAAATCGGTTACACTATGGAGGAGTGGTTGGAAGCAATAGCAGGTAGGAGAATAGGAGATGTTATAGCCAAACTAGCTGCTGGATAAGGATGGGAGAGGTGGCTAAACATTTTTAAAGACATTAAGGAGCATTTCAACAACAAACTTAGGAGTTCTGTAATTATATCCAGATAAGGAGTTAGCTAGGTTGATGAAAAATGAAAAGATGTTAGAAGGGCACTAGAGAATGCTCAGAAGGCCTGAGACAGAGACATCCTCAAAGTAGTAAGAGGTGTGGAAGGGGTATGATACAATATAAGGGTGTTAGAATATCAGGGAAACTGTACAACCTTGTTATATAGTTAGCACCTACACACAGAAGGTCTGAGTTAAAAAGGGGATGAGCCATTATTATTGGAGGTGTGTGGAAGAAGAGGCAGTGCTACTTCTTCTAATGTGGGAGTGTAAGCATGCTGCATCTAATGTGGGAGTGTAAGCAGGCCATGGAGGTTTGAGAATCTATAGAGAGATACTGGCAGACAGGAGAGAGGATATTACCAGAGGATTGGTGTCTAGAGTGGGGCTTTAGGCATAATGTGGAAGGGGAGGAAGGGAATCAGAGCACATAGAGGTGAAGAGAGTAGAGTACAGATGGAACTGAATACTGAGAGAAGGGTGTTCGAATGGAAAGAGTAGCATGAAAAAGAGGTATGATGTAAAAAAGTAGCAGGTATTAGGTGGGATATTAGAGAAGAGGAATATGTTGGACATTTGAGAAGGAATAGAGGAGTGTCAAGTAGACAGAAACAAATAGAAAGTGGAAATACAGAAGTGGCAAAGATTTAACAGGCATGGAGCATTGGGACTGAACAGGCAGTATTAAATCTGTGATGAGAAATGTGAAAATGAAAGTTTTGAGTTTAAAATACTCCTAAAGTATGTAAAAAATAGATTTAAAAAATTAAAAGGGGACTCATGGGCTTCTACCACACAGGAAACAGCTGAATATATGTAGTAGGACATGGGCTACTAATATATATTTTTTCTTGAACATCTATTAAATTTTCGTCAAAAAGCCCAACTCAACATTAATTTAATGTATGGCTGTCAGATTACTACCAAATTTTCATCCAACATATGCTTAAAAACAGACAGGTTTTCTTGTAGTAGATTTCATGAATAACATGCTAGAATACAGATTTGTGACAGTTAGGCCATCTGCTAGTCATTCTACAGTAGATGAAATCTCAATGTCTGCTCGATATGTTATAATGGACAGTTCACCACTTACCTCTGTAATCAGTGAGGTAACAGCTGCTATTGCCTCATTACATCCATCGATGCACCTCAAAGATTAGACCTCAGAACAACTCTGACTATCTGTGGCTAAGATCAGGGTTGTGGAATATACTGCCATGGACAGGCAGACAGACAGTGCTTATGGAGATGATGGGTTAAATGCCAAACCTCCTTGGTTCTACAACATCTGCTTTCACCAGTGCTTTTCAGATATTTAAAGGCAAATTACTATCACTGAATATTGGTAGCAAGAATTAAAGGAGGGGGAAAGGAACAGGTGAGTGAAGTGTGCAAAGCATATTCTGGTATGTTGGCAGTGTGGCTCAGGGACCTACTAGGGAGGGTTGGGCTGTAGGGTGATAGGGAGGCTGAAGTGGGAAGTGTATAAATACAGAGGATGTTGTGTGAAATAAGAATAGGAAGTGAGGCATCATGGGAGGAAGGAACAGGGGTAGGTAGATCACATAGAGATTTTACAATGGCAGATGCGGCCACTGCTGGAAGAAGTCAAAGGGGGACCTGTAGTATCCAAGAGTATGAATAACGGTGCAAGGATTGTAACAGGAGAGAATGGGAAATGGACAAGGATGGGAAGCAAGGAGCTGACAGGGGAAGGCATGGGGGAGGTAAAGGATCCAGCAGAAGGTGAGGCTTAGCTAGCAAAAGACATATAAGGCTGAGTGAGGTAGGAGATGGTGGAGAGGGCAGGAAGGAGGCACTTAGTGTTGAGAATATGGGAGGAAACTAACAGGAAAAGATGTGCTGACTCAGGAACTGGATGAAGCAGAAACATATGAGATTCCTGTAGAAAGTAGGGGTTGTATAATGGTGGGACAAACAAGGAAGAGAAAAAAGGGAACTGGATAGAAAAGCAGCTAACACAAAGAAGAAATATGGGTTGCAGGAAGGGGTGAAGTTTGAACATAGAGTAGTGCTAGGTGGGGAAGTTAGGCAGGATTAGAGAGTTAGCACCAAGATTGCAAGTAAGGTGCTGATAATTATTGATTATCAAGGGAGTCAGAAACTATAGATGGGGAACTTACCTAACCACAGCTAAGAAAATTCCAAAACTGACTCTAGGCAAAACAGCGAGGGAGGCAGAAAGGGAAGTGGACAGTGAAAACCCAGGCCTCCTGTTATGGTTAATATCAGGACCAATATTTATTTTATTTATTTATTTTATTTTACATTTGTTGACCAGGACAGTCCCACTAGATACATGTCTATTTTCAGTGGAGGCCCAGGGAGAAAATCTCTAAGGCAGAACATACAATAAAAATTACAAAATGATTACAAGTTACACAGTTTACAGGCTCCAGTTGAGCAAGCAGGCAATATAATCATACATTTTTACAACAGTGTTGATAACTTGACTAGGCAATGTAACATGATTACAGACTATAGAGGAGGATCTAGTTGGGTTTTGAACAAGGACATAGTCAGTGACATTTATAGTATAGCTTGAGGCTTTTTTTGAACTGAGTAAGAGAGGGTTGAAGAGTAAGATCAGCAGGAAGAGAGTTCCAAGTTTTGCCAACAGAGGTAGCAAACAGAGTCCCCAGCAGAGTTGTTGATTTTGGATGTTTGAACCAGTAGTTTATTAGAAGGGCGAAGTGACCGCAGGTTGCTGTAAGGGTTGATGATATTTTTAAGTGCAGGCGTATTATCAGGGTGGTTGAGAAATTTATGGGCAATTATAAACTGGTTGTACTGAAGTAGGCTAGGCCATTCTAGCCACTCCAGAAGATTTAGGTTGTGACAGTGGTGGGTCCTATAGGCTGTGCCTGTTGCAAATCTAGCAATATAGTTATAACAGCTGGAGAGTTTGCTAAGAGTAAATTTGTTCAAATTAGTGAGTAGAGGGGAGGCATAGAGAAGACTGGAGAGTAGATGGGAACGAGCAATAGCAGTCCTAGCAAATGGAGTAAGGAAAGGTTTAAGCTTATAGAGGGAGCCACGTTTTTTGTTAATGGCTTTGATAGTTTGATTGACATGGATATCAAATTTGAGGGTGTTGTCTATTATGATACCTAAGAGTTTGGTTTGCACATCTGGGGAGATTATGGTACCATTATTAGTTTTTATGGTAAAAAGTAGTCAGGAAGACTTACAAGTGGGGAAGAAAAGAAGCAACTTTGTTTTGTTAGGGTTTAATATCAGCTGATGGGTAGAGAACCAGTTTTCAACTATATTGAAAGTATTCTGGGTTAATGTCATTAGATCTGTCAGGGAGGTGGCTGAACAAATCAAGATGGAGTCATCTGTATATTGGATACATCTAGCATTTGGGATGACAATGGGAAGGTCATTAATAAAGAGAGAGAAAAGAAGGGGTCCCAGTATAGAGCCCTGGGGAACACCTAGGGTGACTGGTAGACAGGTTGATAGTTTGTCCTGCCATAGGATGGCTTGTTGTCTACCACACAGGTAAGATTGGAACCATTGAAGTGCATGGCTATTTAGTGAACTGCTGTTTTTTCTTGGTTGCTGTTTGGCTTGGTTGTTTCTGGTCGTTGTTGTAATTGCAGTTATTATGGAGAATGGATCCCCGACCCATACAGGGCAAGATGAGCTTGGCCAGTCCAGGAAGCTCGTTGGGCAATTGACCGAGCTGATAGACTTGTTAACGCCTTTGTGTTACACGCTGGTAGGAAGGTATTCGCAAGCGTCCCAGGGGACAGGAAGTGGAAATGGTGAGCCGAGAGGGCAGAAAAGTAATAGGAAGAGAGAGCTGATGGGCGATGGGTTACACGCCGGCGACTCTTCAGAACCGAATGGTGGAACTTTTAATCCAGCCTTCACACCAGAGGTGTTACAGGACAGTGAAAACAGAATTAATTGAGGAGAAAGTGTTGGCGCTAACCCGCAACATATGGGTGATGCAATTTCAGGTACTGTTTCTCCTGGTAGACCCGTTTTAACAAAAGACTGGCTAAACAAAAGTATTTGTTTTAAACTTGATATGAATTGCCCAAAAGGAAAAAGAAATGGTGATTCATACAGTAAAATGATTGATAACTTGTCCAAGAACATGTTTAAATATAAAAGTTTACATATTGAAAATGCATATCTTACTGAATGTATCAAGAGAAATGTTGTTCCAAAAGGTCTTAGAATGTATAAATATCCTAACAATGTGCAAATAGGTTCTACTTTTCATAAGGAATTGTTAGAAGTTTTTAATAATAGTGGTTTGGATATTTTAAAATTAATTATTAAGGAAAATAATAGAAATTTGATTGTGTTACAAAATGATATTGAAGTTTTGGAGGGGCTTATAAAGGACGATTTATTTTTTGATATACAACAAGAGAGAGAGATAAATTTTATAAAATAAGAGGTGAAATAGATGAAAAATGCACTGGATTAATTAATAGAAAAATGGAAAAATTAAAACGTGATTTGATTGATTATGAAAATGAAGTAAGTTATCCTAAACCTGGTGCTTATGGAAATGTATTTAATGGAAAGAAAGGGTTTAATAGGAATATTAATAACAATTTTTTTAATAAAAATAAAAATATTAATAGAAATGATAGGGAATTTGATGAAATGGGAGAGAGATGGAGAGATGATTTGTATGATAAGGAATTTCCCCCATTGGAAAGAGTAAGGACTAATAGTGGAATGGATGGATTGTCCTATGAAAATTTTCATATGGGGGGGGGGGAGAAGGGGGAGGGTGAGATACTAAGTATGTGTACCCCGGACCCAGCATCTTTAAGTTTATGTACCCTGGACCCAGCATTTTTAAATAGTATTGATTTAAATGAGCCTAATATAAATGATGCAAGTATTATAAATACTTTAAATGGTTTTACTATCTATAATTATAGTGATGTGAAGCTTCAAGATGAACATTTTTGCCTACTGGGAAAAGGTTTCAAATTTATTCCACAAGTAAAAGGGGAATTGACAGCTACACTCCTTGATTTAAAATTATTTTTGAGAAAAGTTAATTTAAAATTAATATATGGTAGGAATGATAAACATGTAAATTCACACCTTATTGATAGAACTTTAGTGAGATCCTCAGTGTTTAATCCCCCATTACATCCACAACTTAAAAATGTGGAAAGTATTATGGAAGCAGAAATTAGAAAAACATATAAAAAGATGGGAAATGAGATAAACATTAGTAAGGAGGAATTTAAAGCACTGAATGAGTTAAGGAATAATTCAGAGATAAGAATCATGAAGCCCGATAAGGGAGGGGGGGGCAGTCATTATGGACACTATCACCTATGAAGGAAAAATGAATCAAATATTGAGAGAAGAGAATAAATATAGAGTGGTGTCCAGGAATGATATTTCTTTAGCTTATAAGAAGATAGATATGGAACTAGAGGGAATGTATAGTGAATTATTAACTGATGGAAAGATGTTAAATTATTTAAAGGTAGAAAAACCAAAAATACCAGTTATCTATGGCATTCCTAAAGTTCATAAAAATGTATTGGACCCACCGCTGAGACCTATTGTCTCAGCGGATGGTTCAAAAACATTACCTTTGTCCAAATTTATAGATAGTAAAACAAAACATATATGGGTTAACAAGCTTGCTATTTTAAAAGATTCTTGGGATTTGTTAAGGATGATAGATAATAGTATGTACACTGAAAATCTATTATTTGTAACAATTGATATAATAGATTTATTTTCATCTATTCCCAGTTTAGAAGGTATGAATATGTTTGAAGAAGAAATATTTATGGATAAGATATTGACACATAATGATAAAATAATTTGCACAGGCTTGATGGACATGGTACTTAAAAATAATTTCCTATTATTTAATGGGGAATTTTTTCAACAAACGCAGGGAGTAGCCATGGGAGCAGCCTGTGCACCTACTTATGCAAATATTGTACTAGCTAACTGGGAAGAAAAATATGTACCTAAATCGGAGTTTCACATTTATTGGAATCTTTATAAGAGGTTCCTAGATGACATCGTTATATTCTGGGTAGGGGGAAAAGAAAAATTAGATGAATTTATAAAATATATTAATCAAACTACCGATTTTCTTAAATTCACCTATAATGTTTCTGAGAAGGTTTTACAATATTTAGATATAGAAATAACTAAAAGTGAAGGTAATTTTGCATCTAAAGTTTATAGAAAGATAACTTACTGTAATTCGTATTTGCATTATAACAGTGCACACCCAGAACATAGTAAAATAAATATAATAAAAGGCCAATTTGTGAGGGGGTCAAGAATGACAAGTAAATCGGAAGATTTTAAGATGGAATGTGACTTGTTGGAAGGTATGTTTCTAGATAGAGGATATAACAAAAGTTTGGTACATAGTGTAAGATTGGAAATAGAAAGAGGGAGAATGGGAAAATTTGAGCCCATTTTAGGTATTAAAGAGACTATGGGCAGCTATATGGGAAATAATAGTGATGCTAGTTTACAAGAAAAATATAAAATGTCCTTTGTATTAGAGTATAATGGTTTGAATCAAAGCATTAAATCAGTTTTCTATAGAGAATGGGAAAGATTCAAAGCTCTTACAGATTTGGAAGATTTACCTAGAGATACTCCAAGGGTAGTATACAAAATGCTAATAATATAAAGGAATATTTAGAACAAAAGAAAAAGGAAAATAAAAATATAGGTACCAGCTTGAATTATAAAAAGGGTACATATAAATGTGGGAAATGTGGCCAATGTAAATATATAGCAAATAAGGAGAATATATATATAGAGAGTAGGGGTAAATTGATTAGGGGTAATGGGCTATACAATTGTGATACTAAATGATTAGTGTATCTGGCCACCTGTGTCAAATGTGGGTCATTTTACATAGGTAAAATGGAGAGAACTTTAAAAAGAAGAATATATGAGCATACCTATGACATTATAAAAATGAAGGAGACTAATGCATTGTATAGACACAGGAAGATGTGTGAAGATAGTATTTTTCAGTTTTTTGTAATTGAACATATAAAGAATAACATCAGAGGGGGGCCATGGGAAGACACCATAGGTTTTAGAGAATTATGGTGGCAGATCATGTTGCAAGCAAATAAATCCCCAGGCTTGAATGAATATATTTCAATTTTACCTCTACTGAAACTAAAAGCAGATAAAATATAATCCTGAGTGCAATAAATTATCTGGTCAATAGATGGTGCTATTTGATGAAATATATGTTATTGGATTGGAAGTTTTATGAATGTTAACATTTTTACAAACATGTATATATGTAATATATCTAGCCCCTGCAAATACCAATGGAATTGATTTTAAAGTGATGAATAGATATAATTTAAAGTTTTTTAGAGAAATGTGATGTATTTGTGTGATTAAATGAAATGTATTTTAATATTGATGAGCTTTTTTTTATAAAGTAATCTGATTTGTTTATTTGAATTAATTGGTATTCCTTGATTGGAAAATGAAAAAGGAAGGAAGTATATAATGGATGTTAATAAATAATGGAAGAGATTATCTGATGAAGTCCGGTTATAGGACGAAAACGCCTTGATTTTGGAATTGCGTTAATAAATTGTGGTTTGCACTTTGTTCTTAACTGTGGTGGAATCTATTGTGCTTGGTGACATTCAACAGAAAACTGCTGTTTTTTCTTGGTTGCTGTTTGGCTTGGTTGTTGTTTCTATTTAGTGAGAATGCCTTAAGGGTGTACATGCGTTTTTGGTGGTTGACCATATCAAAGGCCTTGGAGAGATCTAAAAAGAGGGCTGAGGAAAGCTTGCTATTATTTTGGTTATGGTTTATGGTGTTAGAGAAGGATAGGAGGGCTGAGGTGATACTGTAGTGTGACCTAAAATTGTGCTGAGGGTTAGCCAACAGTTTATTCTGGGTAAAATAATGCATACATTGTTTATGGACACACTTCTCCATAATTTTAGCCAATGGTGACAGAATAGCTATGGGTCTACAGTTTGACAGTTCAAAGGAATCACCTTCTTTATGGAGTGGTATTACATGAGACATTTTCCAAATGGAGGTGATGGTGGCTTTAGATAAGGTTCTGTTGATTATGATGGAGATGGGGTATGCTATGGCATCTGCTGCTTTTTGCAGATACTCTGGTGGGATGAGATCAGCTGCTAGAGTAGCTGGTTTTAATTTCTTAATTAGAGATCTGATAAGTGATGTAGAAACAGGCTGAAAGTTAAAGGAGAGTGGGGTATTGGCTGTGGCTTAATGTGGGTTGGAGCAGCTGGGTGCCAGTTGGCTGGCTAGGGATTGGATAGTCTCTGTGAAAAAAGTATTGAAGGTATTTGCAATATCCTCTGTAGATTTATGGTTGGAAGCTGATGGGGTAGGAGTGGAGGACTATCCTGGGTGAAGACGTTTGTTTATTCCTGCCCAAAACTTTTGAGGTTTGTTGTGATGTTTTTGTTGATGATGGTAGTAGATTTGTTTTGTCTACTATAATAGATTTTTTTGTGTGATTCCTTATCTGTTGGTATTGGAGTTGATCTAGTGGGTCTTTTGTGGCACGCCATTTGTCCCATTCCTTATTTCTAGCTATTATTTTAGATTTGTTCTCTTTTGAGAGCCATGGGACAGTTTTTGTTTTGGTTCTAATGGAGCGAGCAGGAACACGAGAATCAATAATAGTAAGGAATATAGAATTAAAGTATGCTACTGCATCGTCCAGTGAAAGGTGCTTTAGGATTGACCAATTGCAAGCTTTAAGTTCATTTTGAAAATTGGTGGAATTGAAGTTCTTATTATTTCTGATGGTTTTAAAGGTGGTCTGGTGGGGGTTGTCCACCTTGTGCTTGATAATGTACATATGTAAGTGGTCACTTAGGTCATCTGGCAGGGGTCCCTGACTTGTGCATATAGAGGTGGCTGTTGATAAGTATCCAATCTAGGATACTGTCTTTGTTATTGGGTTTGCCTATCCTGGTGGGGGAGGATATGAGCTGCATAAAACTGTGTAGGTTGACATGGGTAGTAGGAAATTCCAAGGAACAGGTATTCCAATCAATGTTAAAATCTCCAAGCACCATAGTTTCTTGGGGGTAGGTACTGGATAACCAGTGGAGGATGTCCTCTAGGGTGTTTGTATTATTACCTGGGGGAATGTAAACACGGACAATGTTTATGCATTTGTTATGATTAATCTGTAGTCTGGAAATAAGAATTTCTGCATTATTAAACTGAGGGTGGCTGTAAGGAGGCAGTATTAATATCTAGTGTATTTTTATAGAGTACAGCTACCCCACCACTCTTCCTAGTAGTACGATCTAATCTAAGTATATCATACCCTGGTGGTATTACCTCATTGTCTTTAGTTGCTGGTTTTAGTCAGGTCTCTATAAGACATAATACATCAGGGAAGTAAACTGCTAATAGGGCATGCAGATTATGGACCTTATTGTTTATGCTTCTGATATTTAGTTGGCAGGTCTGAAGAGACTTAGGGGCCTATTAGCCAGTGTTATGTTAGAAGGAATATTAGTTTGGGAACTGGAATCGGCAGGTGGGGATGGGCCAGGATTTGGATGGATATCTCCATCCATTGTCAGGCTGTAATATAAGCTATGAGTTTCATAATTTTTTTTATACATTTTTGGTAATGTTTAGTTTTGGGGCTGATATACCTGGGTTTAATCCGGTGGTAGTTTTTAGGCATGGTGGGGTCAGATATGTGGGGAATTATGAAGTGGTCAGTATTGTTTCATATTGATATAGTGATAGTTTGGGATTTTGGGTAGTGGAAACCTAGGTAGGGCTGATTTTCATAGGTACTGAGGAGATATGGAATGAGTAACAGAGGTAACAGCAAAACTAATAGCAGTATTTTGAGGGATAACATAGTGCCTGGCTGGGGCATTATGTTGGAAATGTATTTGGAACAGGAGTAAATTAAGAAGACTAGGAGGATTAGTGGCAGGTAGGGGGGTGGTTTGATCTATGAGGTTATCTTTGATAGGTTATAGTGAGGGGGTGTGGTTTTAAGAGCTTTAAATTTAGCACCACTAGGGGCGGCTGGAATTTGGGGGCAGGGTGGGAGCGGGGTGGGTGGGAACTCAGTGGGAACAGACCAAACCATGAGGTACCTGATTTCTGTTCATGCAAGGTAAGCAATTATAGAATGTTATATTTTATTTCACTAGTTTTATACTGCAGTTTGATAGTACATACTTTGGGAGGTAAAGAAGATTATATCTGCCACTAGTAGCTCTTTAACTAGTGACCAAATAATTAGCTAAAAACAACACTAAGAAATTCCCGAGGTCTAATGGCTTACCAGTGAGCAGAATTCAACTGCTGATGAGCACTTGTGTCCTGATGGGAGGCTAGTAATTTAAATATGTCTCTATAAACAGCAGAAATCTAATATAGACTTAGTATTGGGGGTGGGAGTAGCAAAAGGGTGTGAACCAGGTGCAATGCAAAGAAACCAGCCAAACCAGAGAGGCAAGCAGTAAAAAACTATGAGTGAAGGCCTCAGAGGGGGTGAGTAGTAATACAAACTCTACTTGCAAAGTGAAGGAAAAAAGAGACAGCAAAGTTTATTAAGGTTGGGAGTGTGCCCTCACATTGACTTGGTTATTAGTAGCCAGTTTATGCACAGATAAGAGTAGGGAGATATATTAGCAATGAAGGGGAATGCATAGAGATGCAAATAAACAGGCGGGGCTCAAGTGATACAAAACTAGGGCAAACAGCACTAAAAGGGCTGCTTGAGGCTTATGTTTTAATCACAGAGAATAGGAAGGACCTGAATTAAGTGTATAGTTAGGATTACTACACAAGCTGGGGGGGACACAAGGCTCAAACAGTCAGTGTTATTAGCTCACTGAGAACTACTAAGTAACATAGCTAATGTTAAAGTTTCACTATCATAACATATACATGTAGAATGCCTGGGTGGACTGACCCTGCTCTTCAGGCTCAAAGGGTATAGCTTTGGTTTACTTTTGCAGTACTGATTTCTTCCTAGACTATATGGGTGGGGTGGTAGCCATGGACTGCAGAGTTGCCCAAGTGTGCAGTGAGCAGAATTCAACTGCTGATGAGCACTTGTGTCTTGATGGAAGACTAGTCATTTAAAGATAACATGAAAGCATGCATGATGGAGGAATTAAACAAGAAGGAATGGTGGTGGACCCAGGACATTAAGAGCTTGGGTGCATCATGACTTTCTCAGTGGTCTTACCAGTACCAGTACACCAATGGAGCTCACAATCAGGGACTATAATACATTTTTGCATTAGAGTGCAGGAAAGAGTTGATATGGATATGTGTGCGAGAGTAGGGCAAATAAAGAATTAAGAATGAGCTCTATTTTGAGCATAGGCAATGCTAGCCACCACAAAACAGTAAGGAGAGGCTAAAATAGCTTAAATAGCTATAAATCACACATTCTGTCACAAATTCTGTCTCATGCTTACACACACACACACACGCACGCACGCACGCACACATGCACACACGCACACGTACACACGCACACACGCGCACACACACACACACACACACACACACACACACACACACACACACACACACACACACACACACACACACACACACCATGGAGAAAAAAGTGTGGCAGAATGGATTGCCTAACAATTTTTAAAGCTGTTTGTTTATTAGAAGGAGAATTAGTTTCTGGTCACTGTCTGAGCAACTTGGAAATTTGTAGTGCATTTTGTGCTGCTGCAAAAAAAATGTATCGGTTTGAGGTGCCTAATACCTTTTAAATCTCTGACTGTGAAGAGGAGAGGTACACTTCAATTCTAGTCACTGTCTGCATGGCTGTGCTAAGTGTTTTACAACTTTCAAAGCTGTAAGGCATTTCATACTCTTACACTTTTTTCTTTCCGTAACCGGTAGTATATTGGGTCACATAAAGCTTCCAGTACTACAAAGAATTAGGATCAGATGTCTCTACTTATAACCAACTAGTTATATTTTTTTTTTAAATGGATGTCAGGAATAATCATTTGAGCTTTGCTTCACTCTACTGTCTAGCTGAATTTGTTGACATCTATGTCTAACAGACATAACAAGTTGGTTAAGACTAGAGACCCAGGGCAGAGTTCAGTAAACCCCACATGGCTCACTAAAACCATGTGCCTAGTAGTGTGCCAGTTTGCATTCAGTAAGTGGCTCTACATGATATGTAGAGCTGTGCAAACATTGTAAACATTGTGGCATGCCAATTACTCTATAAGCAGCTGAAATGTATGCTAATCAACCAATCCAAGATGATGGAGATATTTAACAAGCTGTAAAACAATCGTGTACTCTTAGTATAGTGTTTTGCCTTGTATTCCAAAACCTACTGGAATAAAGCCACGTAAACTACACTGGAGGAAAAGAATGTTAGGCACTGCTGTTGCTCTTCTGTAGGTGTAGGTGCAACAGGCCCAAGTCTATGTTGCTGCTGCTGACAGACCTCAGACAAGGAGGAAATGAGTATTTAAAGCTTTTTTTGGAGGAGAAGAGTATTTAGACCCTTTTTAACTTTTCATGCTCTGCACAAAGTGAAATAGTAGAGCATTACAGGGTGGGTAGAGACACACTCCAGGAACTCTACAATCTTTGTCGATCTCATCTGAGAGTAATGGGAAACAGAGGAGACTTGTGAAGACCAAGGTATGTATAGCACTTACAATATTAGCTGCAGGACCATTTCAGAGACCCACAGATCCATGCTGAGAGTGTCACAGGCATCAGCATCCAGGATCCTATACCATTTCCTGAATGCTATGCTACTGCATGCCAGTGACTACTTATAGTCCCCCCATACCTCTAGATAAAGCTAAAACTATGCAGAATTTCTACCCCATAGCAGTCTTTCCTGATGTCTTCAGTGCCATAGGCTACATGCACATTGAGATCAAAGCATCACCCAGGGAACAGGGAAGGGTATACATCAACAGAAAGGGGTTCCACCCCATTCATGGACATGTTATATGTAATGCTAAGGGAATAATCCTGAATGTGTGTGCTGGCAACCCTGGCAGTTATCATGACTCCCATACCTGGCACAACTCACAGCTCTACCACAGATTTTTCCAGGGGTGATATCCCACATGGCCTTTTACTTGGGCATGCAGGGTATGCACTGAAAACATGGCTGAAGACACCCATCAGAAATGCACACACATCCATGGAAGAACACTATAGTGAGGCACACGCTCAAAAAAGAAATATCATCGAGCATGTGTTTGTGCTGTTGAAGTCACGGTTTTGGTGCCTAGATTCATTAGGGGGTGCGCTACAGTGCAATCACAGTACTTGTGCCAAAATAATCACAGTCTGTGCTATCCTACACAATGTCGTCCTGTGAAAATAGCTGCAACAGGAACACCAAAGGCTAGGAGCAAATGTTCCACTTCCACTGGCAGAGTCACCACAGCCACATACAGGTGAGGAGTCAGAGGGTGATCCACCAGTTGCTGTCAGTGGAGGCAGATGTAAGCATGCACAATATGCCCTCACCCTGGCCAAGAGGCAGTGGATAGCACAGATGCTGACCACCTTATGGGTAGAACTTTCATTCTATGCACTTACATACAGTAAAACTGATGCCAGGCAATGCTCACATCCTTTACTTACCCAGGTAATGGCTGTGTACTACTAGTATCAGACAGAGTCATCCATGAATTACAACATTTGTAACTGCAGGACTATTAAGGTAAGTGTTGAACCTGTAAAAGAAAACTAAATGTTTAAGAACATGAATGAACGGCAGATACGTACATACTGTTAGTTGTGAGTTGTCCAACAATGACATCAATATGTGATATGACTGACTTATGTAATATATATTTATGCTGTTTACCAGCTAACATGGCTCATGCATTTAAAGTCCTCAGTACAGAAAAATCAGTCCAAACTCTACTTATCCCTACATTGTCACAAGTGGAGCAATAAGCATGACTGCTGTATCAATGATTTCAATTTAGGAATCACAACACTAACATGGTGTAAGAAATCAGAAAAAAAATCCAAACAACATTACCAATACATATTCTAATCACTGCTTTAGCTTTCCAACTGGTGCATCTGACAATATATTTATGTAACCCTGAATCAAAAAGATAGAAACAAAATGATGGCACAGTTATCATCATTTGCACAGAGTGGGGGCTGGGATGGCAGGACACCAAGGCTGACATCAAAGTAGTGATTGTGTATGAGTAAGAAACACCCACAGTCAAAAATGTAGATAATATCAAATGGTCACTGAGACAGAAAGACCTAAAACCCTCATTAATGCCTCATGTAACTGGTATGTGTGGTGGTCAGTATGTCTACATGAACACAGCCAAGTTCTGTGCTGGCACTATATCCTGGCATGTTGGGCAGGTGTGAGCCATACATGGTAGAAGTTTCAGTTCATCGCCATTGCCCCTGACCATGAAAACTGGCTCTACCAGGAGCTGCACTGGCATGTCCATGCCAATGGTCAGATGTGGTGGTACTACCTGAACGTGAGCAGTGTCTTCTAGATGAGCTCTCCTCATAGCTATGCCAGCTACATGACCCCATAGACTATCAAGTCTGGATGTGAGCACCTCAACCACTGATGGAGCATTGGAAGTAATGCCACTATGGGAACAGGATCATGCACGGCCGCATTGTCTAACACCAGATGATGTTGCAGCCATTAAACCATGGACACTGCCCGTTCCACTGTGGCATTCGTTCAGTCATTCAGCAACATGGCGGAGGCAGTCATGCATGTCAGTTTGTGCCACATCTAGAACTCTAAGGATGTCGCAGTGATGAAGAACGGTGCAGTGGTGCAGCGGTGGCATTGTCACCTCACTGCAAGAGGTTCTCTGGTTCAATTCTCGGACGGGGTGCCTTCTGTGTGGAGTCTGAATGTCCTCCCTGTGTTCATCTGGGTTTCCACTGGGTGCTCTGGTTTCCTCCCATGTCACAAAGACAAGCGTCTGCAGCATTTCTCCCTGGGCCTCCACTGAAAATTGGTTTTGTTCCATGTCAGACTTTTCCAGGAAACAAATATTAAATAAATGTTAAATAAATAAATGTCCTCGGTGGCCCTAGATGAATGAGCCCGCGCATTTTTGATGGCCCTAAACATATGTCTAGTAGCATGTGATGACATGCCAGTATCAGGTGGGGGCAGAGAATAGCCTTCTTCAAAGCACCACTACCACCCCTCCTGCATGGCACCTCACACACACTTTGGCTATGGCCAGAGTCAACCGCCACTGAAACCACAGTAACCACACTACCGTGATCAACTGTGTCATCCTCAACCTGTCCACTGTCTGTTGACTCAAGTGAAATGGGTATGCATAGGCATGCTGACCTTGTCTGAAGGAAGTCCAGGGGATGTGCAATTCACAACTTTATTTTCAGATTCAGCCTCTGCATCCCCTGACTGTACCTCAGTTTGGCCAGCACTATCATCAGACCCTACCGATACTCCAACATCAGGTGAAAGGAGTACTACACTCGTGGTAATAAGCAACATACACAGGAACAAAATTACTACTCACATAAATATTAACCCAAAATATTTGAACAAAAAATAGCACTGTTTGCATAATTGCATATGGTACAGCAGTACAGACATGGGTCACTATTAGTTCAGAGAAAATTAAGTTTAGCAAATGGCATTTTCAGTGCACTTGCATCGAGCATGCCATTCGTCGAACTGTTCATATTGAGATAGCAGTACAGTAAAAATCAGGAAATTTGCCCTTTCCCCACTGTAGTGTGATTTTGGAGTTGGTATATATAATTAGTAGGGGGTGTAGGCGGCACATCCCCCACATGAGTGGAATTCAATGAATGGCATTTCCAATGAAATGCTGTTCATTGAAATGACTTTTCGCTGAATTAATATACACCCATACAGACACTCATTACACACGTCTCACGCATACATATAATATATATCTAAATAATGCTTAGTAAGAACAAAACCCCCAAAAAATTGCTTACCATTTGTAGATGTCACCAAGGAGGATGGACCTGGAAGAAATGAATCAATGAAAAGACAGCAATTAATCACCACAATGGGAATAACACAGGGAGAGTGAATACACAATCGCCTATATGCCTTGTAAGAAATATTTCTCACTAAAACTTGTCTGAACCATCCACCCACACCCGTGTCTACTGAACAACTCTCTTGTATATCTGTATGACTTATTAGTAGGTACAGATAGAGAAAACATGTATCACAAGCAGTGGAAGCCAAATTAAATTTTAGTCTACAAGCCAATATAATGTTGCCATAAGTAAGTTTACCTGGAATCTCCTCCTGGGACACTTGGCCTCCCAGCCACATCAGCACTGACATCAAACATAGGCTCCCCTGAGCTGTTGGGATCTCTGACAGTGGACAGGAACTCCTCATTTGGTATCAGTGGTGGCTCGGTAGCAGGAACAATCCCCGTAACCAGCTGTTTTTGGGCAACTGGAGCCACCCTCCTCCATGCTGATGAAATCATATCAGTGACCCAATGCCAAACCTGATCATAACTGTGGCCACAACTATCAACTGTGTTCACATCCATGACTAACTGGTTCCAAATCTCCTTTCTGGCAGCCATATCCCCCTGGCCACTCTCAAGCAGGAAGGCTTCATGCCGCCTCAGAGCCCACAAGATGACCTCATTCTCATGTCACTGAAAGGGGGTTTTCATGGATTTGTAGGCTTGGGAGCCATAATCCTTTGTGACACAAAACAGAGAAGGATAAAACTCATTAATATCACATAAGTAATGTATTTCTTCACAAAAATAATCAGTCCTTGCACCATTTTTTTTCAATATAAAGCACTTGAAACGCACTTCTCATTTAGTATAACAGAATGGTAGATGCCCCCCGCCCACACACAAATGAATGTTTGTAAAAAACAAGGAATAACACATAAGTAATGTATATGTTTTCAACAAAATTATTAGGCTTTCTACACATTTTTAACAGCAAAGCACTTGAAACTCATTTCTAATTTTGGACAACAGAATGGTAGGAGCCCCACCCCTCACACAAACAAATGTTTGTAAAAACCAAGGAATAACCCATAAATAATGTATATATATGTTTTCCATAAAATTATCAGGCTGTCTACAGATTTTCAACAGAAAAGCACTTGAAACATACTTCTCAATCTGGACAGCAGAATGGTAGGTTGCACCTCCTCATACTCCAACAAAAATATAAGGGTCTGTAGAAGCACCCATTCTGTTAACATTCATATAGTGAAGACTAAAAAGTTATGTCATTGATTACTGGCTAACAATTATCATTGCTAAATAGTAATGAATGTCAGCCAATTTTCACTGTGCCCACCACTCCTGTGGAGGTTATTCTGGGCCATCTGAGAAGCATAACACCAGTGTCAGCAAAATGTACATTACATTTCTTCAATACCATATGAAATTGCAAAAGCAAATGTTACGAACATAGTTTTCCTGAAAGTATAACCTATCTCAGAAATGTAAAAGCCTACCAGATATTTATGCCAATAGTGACATATAAGAAGTGCATATAGAAAAAAATATTTTTTTCTCCTGACTATATAAATACATTTGTAACAGTTTACCAAATCTAAAATATCCTTGAATAATAGAAGCATACTTTAGCAAAATAAATGGATTCTCTGCAGAGAAATCACCTTCAAAGAAATGTCAATCTTCTGTTTTGTCCAAATACACAAGTCTCCTCACCTTCAAGTTCCCTAGCTACACAATTACCTTTTTATAGTGTAGTGTCAGCTCTCTGAGCATTGTGAAGATGCAAATAAGTTGTGAACTCATTAGAACTGCTAAATACCAAACTTTTGACTTAGTGTATCAGGTGTAAACTTAGTTTAGGCTCTACACTATTATTAGGTGCTAATGGTTTGCCACTGTGAATGATTAGTGTGAGTGAAGGAAAACACAATAATTCAGACAACCTTTTCTGCAGTGAGAATACACTTAACAAAGTGTGTAACTAACTTCAGTGAGCATTTAAATAAAGCAAAACACCACACATGTATAATTCTTTTCCGTAGTAGCACAAATGTCCTGCCTTTAATGAAAAGTGTTATTTGATGTTATGTATTTTTATCACACCTTGAAAGCAAAATGATAGAAAATGCATTATAAACTGCATGTCTGACAGTAAAGCAAAGATAAGGGAAGAATGACCAGAATACAAACAGAAGACAGAGCTGCATTTCTGCAAACATATTCACAAATACTTGTGTGATCACTCATTGCACTAAATACATTAGCCACACATGTACAACCGAGAATGTCAAAGTGTATGAACTGTTGATACTGGATATAAAATGTGAATTGCTTCTATGCACGATTTGATAGGTGTTACAATGCTGTGTCTGTGACAAAGACAAATAACCCACTATAACTATGTTTTATAAGTGCAATAGTCTTGATGGTTCATATCCATAGCTTTGTTTCATTTTTTTTAATGTTTTTTGTGTGTGTGTTTTTTTTTGGGGGGGGTAGGGCATGGGCTTTACCATTTGCATGGTGCGTGGCTTACCACAAACATGGATAACTGCATAATAATTGAAAATTTGATGCCAGTTGTCTTATGAAGCACGAACACGCTTGGTGGCATTGTGTGGCAATCAGCAACATGGATGATAATGACTGCAGAAATTCCACCTGTTGCCCAACTGTCTCTCTGGCACAACATGTAAATATGTTGAGACAAATAAGAAAGAATACAGTTAAAGAGCGGTTGGAGTCCCACAGAATATATTTTTACTGTGGAATGGTCACAGTGATTATTTACACAAATAGGTTTGCTATTGCCTTTTACATTTGTGCATTGACTACCTATGTGCAAACAGGGTTTACTACTTAAGGAAAATAGTGTAAGATTTAATTTGGTTCGCCTTCCTTTGTGCAGACATGCTCAGTGGTGAGGCACAGCCATCAGCACTCTGGACAGTCCCGAGTGTGTAAAATACACCTGTTGCCTAGCACTCCCTGTGGCACCAGGTGTAAGTACAGTTAGTTCCTAGCCAGAACACAGGTGAGACAGGGTTCTAATCTAGCAAAATCCACTTTTTAGTTAGTGCATCCCACTGTACTTTTTCAAAAAGCTGTTATTATAAGGGTAATACTATATACCAATAGCTATGGATAGCAGGCTAACTGAGTATAAACATACTTTTGTAGGTATCATAAGCATTATGTGGGTAACTGGTTTATCATGACAGTAATGATTATGTAAAAAATGCAGTTGCACATATGTGATGGGCACAGTAGTTTACTGACAATCATCTAAAACTCTCCCATAACACTGGTATAACTGTAGAACAGAATTGCATGTGAGGTATGTACTACAAAACACAAATCTATTACTAAAGTAATGAAAGTCTGTCCATTTCCAGTATATTGTCAGACATTATTTCTGCATAAATGAGAATGTATAAGCCAAGACCTTGTAATGTTACACACAGACACACACACACACACTCACACACACACACACACACACACACACACACACACACACACACACACACACACACACACACACACACACACACACAGACAGTCTCTTAATGGAACTATAGCACCAGTCAGTCTTTAAACTGTATATCTGTAATGACCATGACTGTCAAACCCATCTTCTGTGACAACGAGGACAAATCACCTTTGTGGAAATGTATGCTTTCTCTTTTTTTACATAGGTGTGAATCCCACATTGTACAAATTACATTTAATAGTGTGTCAGGTAAGTCTTCATTCAATGTAGGTTTTCTAACAGGAAAGAGCCTCAAAGTAGATGACATGATAGTACAGAGGAGGCTAGACATCCTATGTATCCAAGATTCCAGATAGAAGGGCAATTCAGCAAAGCCACTTGGCTTGGGAACAAGACTCTACTACTCAGGAGGAAGATGGGCTAGAAATAGTGTTGGAATTTTGGTGAGTGAGAGGCTTCAGAAGACAGTGAGGGATGTCATCAGAATTAGTGACAGACTCATGGCAATCAGACTCCAGTGTAATGATAGGGCAGTATTCACAATTTCAGCCTATGCCCCACAGCAGGGTTGTGATAGTGAGGAAAAGACAGCGTTCATACAGGAATTGCAGGACCTACTAGATAAAGCAGGACAATGGGAATTGGTGTTGATAATGGGTGACCAGAATGCACATATCAGGACAGACAGAATAGGATATGAGGACTGCATGGGTCCACATGGGTGGAACAACAGGAATAAAGAAGGATAGGCTGCTCTATACTTCTGTCTGGCAATGGCTTGATAGTAGCCAACAGATGTTTCAGAAAGAGACACTCAGACAGTCACAAGACCACATATAAGAGTGGTCAACATGCAACTCAGGTAGACTTTCTACTAGTAAGGAAAGGACACTGGGGTAGAATCGGTGA
>NC_056725.1:373438423-373555923 GCF_019279795.1 Protopterus annectens | reverse complement strand
TTTTCCATACCGAGAGTTGTATTTTCTGTTTGTGAGTGCTCTATCTGTGCTTTTCTGTGCATTTTTTGTGAGGTTTCTGTGTTCTAGTCAGGTAGCATTGTGTGGATGGAGGCCTGCTGTATCCAGGCCTGGTTGTTTTGTTTGCTGAGTTTCCTGTATTTCTGGCAGCCATATTCTGCTGATGGTGTCTTGTCTTCTCTGTAAGGTGAGCGTAACAGGGGTGCCTGAACTTCTCTAGCATGAGTGGTTGGTTGAAAGAGCAGGGGCTAGCAGGATTGGGTAGTAATATGAACTTCTAGATTCTTCCATCTTTCTGGTATTTAAACCCTGTGTCTACAGGGGGCTATGTTTGTATTTACCAAACTGTGGAGTGGTGATTCATCACTGGGACAAAGCAGAAACTCCTTAAGACTCCAAGAGCAGAATAAGTTATTTCTTACATTTATTTCATTGAATTGCACTTCTTAACACTTATAATTATGCTATACAGCTAATCTACTGTATTTTGCACTGTTATAAAGTTTTCTTTACTGTTTCACTGCATTTGTGTACGATTTTATACTGTTTTAACTGTATTTTTCATTGCTAGATATTGTTTCTTTACTGTAATTGCATTTTTACTGAATTACGTAACTGTAAACTGCTTTTTCATACTGATAGTTGTAGTTTCTGTTTGTGAGTGCTCTATCTATGGTTTTCTGTGCATTTTTGTGATGTTTCTGTGTTCTAGTCAGGTAGCATAATCAGGATAGAGGCCTGCAGTATCCAGGCCTGGTTGTTTTGTTTGTTGAGTTTCCTGTGTTTCTGGCAGCCATATCCTGCTGATGGTGTCTTGTCTTCTCTGTAAGGTGAGTGTAACAGGGGTGCCTGAGCTTCTCTAGCATGAGTGGTTGGTTGAAAGAGCAGAGGCTAGCAGGATAGAATTGCACTTCTTAATGCTTATAATTGTGGTATACAGCTAATCTACTACATTTTGTAGTTATAAGGCTTTTTTTACTGTTTCACTGCATTTGTGCACTGTTTTATACAGTTTTAACTGTATTTTTTATTTCTAGATAGTGTTTCATTACTGTAATTGCATTTTTACTGAATTACTTAACTGTAAACTGCTTTTCCATACTGAGAGTTGTGTTTTCTGTTTGTGAGTGTTGTGTCAATGCTTTTCTGTGCATTTTTGTGAGGTTTCTGTGTTCTAGTCAGGTAGCATAGTCTGGATAGAGGCCTGCTGTTATCCAGGCCTGGTTGTTTTGTTTGTTGAGTTTCCTGTGTTTCTGACAGCCATCTTCTGCTGATGGTGTCTTGTCTTCTCTGTTAAGTGAGAGTATCAGGGTTGCCTAACCTTTTCTAGCATGAGTGATTGGCTGAAAGAGCAGGGGCTAGCAGGACTGGGTAGCAATTTGAGATTCTAGATTCATCTATCTTTCTGGTAGTTAAACCCTGTGTCTGCAGGGGGCTGTGCTTGTATTTACCAGGCTGTAGAGTTGTGATTTATAACAGGGACAAAGCAGAAATTTCCTAAGACTCCAAGAGCAGAATAAGTTATTTCTTACATTTATTTTATTGAATTGCACTTCTTAACATTTATAATTGTGCTATACAGCTAATCTACTACATTTTGCACTGTTATAAAGCTTTTTTACTGTTTCATTGCATTTCTGTACTGTTTTATACTGTTTTAACTATATTTTTCATTGCTAGATAGTGTTTCATTACTGGAATTGCATTTTTACTGAATTACTTAACTGTAAACTGCTTTTTCATACTGAATTTCAGCTATTGGAGAGGCTCATGATTAAAGAGGTGACCATATTATATGATTTAAAACTTTTAGAGAAATATATTTTGCTTAATATCCCTCCACGGGGTCTTCTTATTGATCACTTGCCCGTTGGGGATTTTACTGAAGAAGAGAGCGATCTTTTGGCTGAGTGGAGACAGGCCTCATTGGAGTGTACACTTGCCTCGTTATGTATACTCTTTAAGAGGAATGTCAGAAACCTTGAAAAATTGGGGGGGAAGATTACTTCTTTACGGAATGAACTGTTAATGGAAATCTCCCCCCAAAGATATCAAAAACTTTTTTGTGATGTCAACATTAATGTACAAAAGACTGAGGCAAATGTGGTTGAATGAAAAAGAAAGAAAATGTCCCAAGATATTAATGACCTTGAAAACAACTTGTTTTATGCTCGTTCACATAGGGGATGCACAAACAGATTGAGATCTGGGAAACGGATTGTATATGGCATCCGTGACTCTTCAGCGTCTTCTGGAGATTTGAGTATTGGGAGGAAAAGTGCCTCCTTTGAAGAAACTAGTTTGGAAGATATTTCAGAGCCAAAAAAACATTATGAGGGGACAGCAGCCAGTTCAATAGCATGCATGGCCGAGAAGAGTACGCAGGAAGAACAACAAATCAAAGTGAGACGTTGTTCCCTTGATTCTGCTGTTTTGGGTAAAGATTTGAATAATCTTACTTCCACTTCCTAGGACAATTTAATGAACTATGAGTACACTAATTCACTTTTTGAGTTAAGTAAAAATACCTGTTATGGTGGGGATAATCAAAAACTGAAAATCATTAATTTGTCAAATGTAGACATTTCTGAACGTGTTGAGAAAGTACTTTTAAGGGGGGGACAAATTTCATTCCTACCAGGGTTCCTTCTTTGGCTGACATTATATTGGACGTAAACATTTTGTCATAAATTAAATTAGAAAGTATTTTTTCATGCCTAACAGGAACCTATGGTTAATAATGTAAGTAATGTTGAATTTTCTGATGAAGATGATTTGCTCAATTTATGTAGTCATGATACAGAAATGTTTCAACAACGTATAGAACTTGGTGATGGGGATGTGGTTGATTGTGTTGAATCTAATGCTGAACAAGAAGCTTTTTTTACTGGGTATGGACATCTTGATATGCCTAAGTTATCTTGTGTCAGCACCTTTATGCCTAAATTAAGCAGTGCCATAAATGTATTTGAAAATTTGTGTGCAAAAAAGTAGAGAACAGTTTTGGTGAACTTTTAAAGAACTTCTGTTCTTACAATCTTAGTAAAGGGGAATGGCAGGCTTTACAAGGATTACAGTCTAACTTGAATAAGGTCGTTTTCAAAATGGCTGACAAAGGGGGAACTTGGGTGGTGATGAATACATCTCAATATGATGAAATGGTGTTGAAAATATTGTCTGAGGAGGATTATTATGTTAAGTTACAACATAATTCCATTCAAAGATTTTCAGTGGAGCTAAATGAGATCTTGGAATGTGGGGAAAGGCTAGGTTTTTTGAAAAATAGGGCATGTTAAAAAATTGATTGTTAAGACACCAAAGCATCCTTTTATGTATGCCAGCCCCAAGATTCATAAAGACCTGTCTAACCCCCCAGGTGGACCTAGCATTTCGGGGATAGGATATTTTTTTTGGAAAATGTGAACATCTTTTTGGACTTTCATCTTGAGGCATTTAACTATGATACTTTCCCATGTTAAAACACATATGGAGTGTGTCAAGATCTTTGTAACTTTGAATGGAAGGAGAATTATTTTTAGGTAACGGTGGATGTGAATGCCTTGTATACTAACATTGATAGGAGATGGGGTATGGAAGCTGTGGCTAAAAAGTTAGGGGAAGGACCCAGTTCATCATTCCTGCTTGTCTTTCTTGAGTTTTGTTTAACTCACAATTATTTTAAATGGAAAAATTATTTTTTTTTCCAAAAGAAGGGCACAGTGATGGGGGGGGGGCTTTCACCCCATCTTATGCTATCATTTACATGAGGGAGTTTGAAAGGCAATTTATAGTAATGGAAGAATATTTTTTGAACAATGTAATATATTACAAAAGATACATAGATGATTTGTTGTTTATTTGTTAAGGCAGGGAAGAGGAATGTTTGGAATTTATGTGTTTACTTAACAATAATCCACATGGTTTAAAATTCACTTGGACTACAGATAGATACAGCACTTCATTCTTAGATGTAGTTTTATATGTTGATGCTAAGCAGAGGATTCAACACAGACCATTTAGGAAACCCACCCCTGTTAACCACTTTTTATATACCACTAGTATGCATCCCCTCACCTAATTGAGTCTTTGCCATATGGAGAATTTAAAAGGATTTTTAACAACACGTCTGAATTAAGGTATGAAGAGAATTGTTTGAATGAGGTATATATTAAATTGCGAGCATGAGGTTATGTTGATAGTGTGCTCCAGAAGGCAAAGGCTAAAGTTCTAGAGGAGGTGGGAGGTCAGAATAGGATGTCATGGGAACATCCTAGAGTGGAAGTTATGAAGAAGAATGATGGTGATGAAAGGTTGTTTTTCATCACCAGATATTCTGAATTTTCCCCCATTTTAGAAAGAATAGTGAGGCAGGCTTGGGAAATTGTTAATGAAGATAATTCTATTGGTTCTCTGTTCTCAAAACATATCACTTTTTCTTATGGGAGATGCAATACCTTAAAGAATTGTTGAACCAAAGAAATTTTAGTTATGGAAATCATGGTATGGTAGACAGGAAAGTGAGTGCTTATCATTGTGGAAGTTTTTTCAGTGTGTAACTGGGTTAGGAATCTACATGAGTGTAAAATTAATAGGTTCATAGATTAGTACTAAGCTAACTGCCCTTGCGAGCTGTTTTAAGCCTAGCCAGTTATCCCTTGCGAGACTCAAACCCTGGACCTTGTGTTTGTAAGGCAAACACCTTAAGCATTAGGCCACTCTCCCAACCTTGGGAAGATTTATAGGGCCAACAAATTTTATAACTATAATAGTTGTGGTAATAAATAAAAGTAAAAAGTGGAAGGCACAAACAGGCAGTCACAACAAGTACTTTACTCAGCTAAATAAATCCAACTTGAAAAAATCCAAATGGCAGGTGCGTAATTCTTCAAACCTGGAAATTCACCACTCTGAAACAGTTCTTTCAACACCACTGGACCAAAGTAGCAGTTTCAAACAGAAAAAGCAGCACAGGTAAAAACAGCTGCTTACCTCCGTCTAACAATAGCTTGTAACAAAGTTCCAAAATCAAGGACAACCAAGCGTTAGGCGGAATAAACTTTAATTGACATAAAAAGGCGAGCGCTTTCAACAATAGTCTTCCTCAGGCCATTGAAAATGCTATGCAAACAAGGTACATAAATACACTTTCCATTTGAAAAAATGATGTAATTTCCTGTTAAGGAATAATTTAAATAAAATAAAGTGGTAGCGCTGAAATTTTGAATGCCTATTGTGTACAAAATACGTACATGCAAAACTATTAAAGGTACTAAAAACAATAAAAATAGGAAAATCCTGTATATTAAACTTTTAAAGATATATAATACCATGGTAAAAAAGTTTATGGAATGCTTATTCAAATGTTATCAACAAGCATTGCATGCTGCATCCCATCTTACTCATGTATCTAAAACACATTTGTTTAATTATATAAAAAATCAACCATAAAAATTTTGCCATAAGAAATTTTAGAGGCGCTGTCATTTACAACTCAAGCTGCATAACTAAATAGACTGTCCATAAATGAATAATAACCAAATAGTATACCTATATAAATAATGCAATCTTAAACAAATCTAGCAAAAATGATGTGCCGCTACCCATAGAGCTCATGTTCCTAAGCAAACACAATTAATTATCTATATAATATACATAACATATACTGGATTCTGCAGGAATACCAAGGGGGGGGAGAGGGAGGGAGGGGAAGGGAATGTATTCAGATGTCTAAAATGTATCCACATACAAGTCCATAAGCATATCACTGCAAAAATAATCAATGGCAGGAACGTAACTTCCTTGCCTTAAGCTTAGGCTTGATAGACACTCTATCATTCAGGCCAGCAGATGGGCTATAGTATACATACAGTTCAAATCAATTATGCAAAAGGGTATAAATACCTACTAGTGGTACTAAATAACAAAAGCTTTATAAAAGTTATCAAATCAGACAAAAGTCCATAGTTTATTAGTAACCTAATAAAGCAAATGTATAACCAAAGTGTTGGGCTGATATACATTCTATTCTCACAGCATAAAGTAGATAAACAGTACTGCAATGCTGCAGGGGGAAGGGTACTTTCTCAGTTTTACATTGACTGTGTAAGCAGTATATATTGCAAAAGGGTCTAAAATAAAGCTACAGAAAGAAAATAATATCTCATTTCTTCTTGACAATACTCTTTCAGGGGGGAGGGAAAAACAGGTATTAGTGTATTAGAAATACTGGTAAACAAATTAAACCTAACAGGATAAGATATTTTACAAGTTGTTAATAGCTATCACAATAGTTATTATTGTATTGTTTAGTATTAAATTGTATTTACAACCTGTTAAACTGTAAAGCTATACAAGAGATGGTTTAAAAAACAAGAGATGGCTTAAAATTGCTTTATTACAGCTATACAAGAGAGAGTAAAGATATGTAAAAAATTGAACAGGAATGTTTTTGGCAAGATAATGTTGGTATGCAAAAAGCATAGCTGCCTCTGGTGGCAATTCCACTAGATACTTCTAAATTCTAAGATTTTACTTGATGTTACTGTTACTACATTTGTAAGATTGGACTAAGTGTACTTTACAGTCGTATGTGCAAATACAAAAGAATTCAATACAAATTAAATTAATGTCTAGTAATGAATACGTGTGAAAAATCATGTTTAAAAAAATGGGTCCAGGGTACCTACTAGATTGAAATGCATGAATAGCAAACAGTCTGTGTAAATGCATACTGTACAGGATACATTGTAATAAGTTCAAAAGTAATTTGTCAAGTTGTAATATTATCACTGGTTTCAAGTTGCAGTTGTATCATTGGTTTTTGGACCATCATTTTATCTGTACTAGTATTGGTTACCCCAGCTAGAGAAAAACTTATATTAAAATATTGTATTCATGCAGCTAATGGACTAATATGTAAAGAGCATTTTTCAGAGTATATTTCACTGTCAATTAAAGTTTATGGGCAGTTCAGAAATATAAACACAATGTTATGGTAAAAATTACATTGAAACTGTATATTTTCAGCATTGTATAAATGCTTGCAGTAGCACATAGATCTTGTCTTTTATAGATATTAGTCGTTTTCTAATCTTTTGATATAAAATTATTAATAAAAGTAAAGAGTTAATTCAACAGTTGCAAAGAGTAAATGGAATAGTTCTAAGTCATAAATTAAATTCTGTGATTGCAAAAGAATAAATTAATCAAGTTAAAAAAATAAAACTAAAGCAGACACAGCTCATAACTAATAAAAATATTTTCATAGAAGGGTCTGCAGAAAAAGTTGTTAGATACATTCAGTTTTGGTAGTAATACTTAATATCACTGTATTAACTGTGTAAAATTGCATTTTGACTTGTATCAAAAAAAGACTAAAGTTTTTGTTTTTTAGTGTGTTTCTATATGATCTAATCAAAAAATACATATCAGTATAAAGTGTTTTGTGTATGTTTAAAAAAAGAGGGAATTGTTAGAGATTATGAATATAAGGCTGAAATTAATTATGTTGTAAATATGCTGAAAGATAAAGCATAGAATAAAAAGTTTGCTTGAATATATGTATAAAGTTTAACAATGTAAAACGGGCATTCATACTATATGTATAACAGACAGTCTTCTCTTCACAGCATCAGAAAAAGCCTAACAAAGCAATATTGGAAAGCAAGAATTATATGTTTTTCTCATGTTTGCAGAACAGATTACAAATATCCATTAACAGACAGGAACAGCAGCAGAACAGCTTGTACAGATGTTTCCTTTCAGATTTCTGTTAATGGCATCCTCACATCAGCAAACATGCTTACAAGTAAATCACAAAAGGACAATAGAAAATTTTACCAAGAGGAAAAAACAAAATCTATGTGCATGACTAGAACTGTATATAACTGCATTAATTCAGATATGTTAGAGGTATTTTGGTGGAAACACACTTGTTTTGAGGTATTTTATGGAGAAAGGAAAGTCATCATCTATACTGTTTGTGAAGAAAAACTTTGTAAATATATGCTACAAACTGACAGAAAGACTACGTGTTGTTTGTTATAAAAATAAGTTATCTGTAACTATGCTTATAGCTGCAAAATATATTTCTTTATCAGTGTGCAATTTGAAAGGCTTGGTGCTTTAAACAGACTACAGATGGAGTCATGCAAAGCTATGTGTCTCTGATTCAGCAGTAAGCAGTATAGCAAGACTGTGTGTCTTAAGAAGACTTTGGATCCAGCACAGCAAAGAAGCAGCACAAATTAAAATATTTTTTTCAGTAAGCACTAAGTAGCCTATCTACCACAAGAGGATTGGTTTCCAGCCCAGAAATTGTAGTTTAGTGGCCGTTAGGGCAGTTTTTCCATCCCCTTCAACTTTCTGGTTTAAAAGCCCGCATTTGTGTTTGTTTCACACCTTTTCTGTAACTAGTCTAGTGCTGATACAGATTTGCTGTATCCAGGATGGTTTGTAAGCTTCTGAGTCCCCCAAGCCCTTCTGTGTTAGAGGGAAGCCTTCTAGCTTATCAGTGGGAGTGGTAAGCACTAGGTAGCCTATCTACTGCAAGAGGAGTGGTTTCTGGCCCAGAAATTTTAGTTTATTGAATGTTTGGGCAGTTTTTCCATCCATTTCAACTTTCTGGTTTAAAAGCCCACATTTGCATGGGCTTGCGCTTGTTTAAGCTCCACTCAGTGGCGCCAAGCTGAGGTAAACTATTACTGGTGCCAGAAAGTCTGCTCTTCAGTTTTTCCCTTAGATCTTGCTAGTTATTTATCTCTTGCACTTCAAATTTCCTAATCACTTTGCACTTCAACAGGTTTTTGTAGCAATTATTATAGCACACCTAAGATCCATCAGCACTAGTCGTTCATCATGGAAATAGCTCCAGTGCTTAATAATTATGACCACCCCTCCTGGCATGATTAAAGGGCAGTTCCCTGTGCAGTCCCCTATTAACCTGGTGCACTTTGGCATTCTGAGGCAGTGTAACAACTTCCTCATGTACACAGACAACCCTCTCCTCTTAACTCCCAACACTCAGACTTGTGAGAGATGCACTTATATTACCAAATTGGAAGCTATGCACTCTCCAGCTAAGACCAGACTAGCTGGTCAGGAGAAGGTCAACACCTGCACCAGACTACATGGAACACATAGCCCTCCAGAAAAAACACTATCACAACTCTCACATAAAAACACAAACCACACATCCACCTTTGCGGAGGCACTCAATAGAAATTTACCCAAACAGCAGAGACCTCCAAGACAGAAATGCAATTGACCACCACAACACAGCACAAACCACAGGGCACATAGCTCTACTCTACAGTGTGCCCCTCAACCTAAGCCCCTAAGGCTAAACACCTTGCCCAATACACTAATCATAGGTGACTCAATAGTGAGACACACTGATGTCCTACTCACTAGGTTGAATAAGAGATGAGACGGTAGCAGTCAGCTGTCTATCAGCTGCCAGAATCCGACACATAACACATGCACTCAGGTCACTCCACAACAGGTATGACTCTGTCATTGTCCATGTGGGTGTGAATGAACTGAGATGCACCTCCCTGGACTACATGAAAAGAGACATGGCTGAGCTCTTGGATTATGTGGCCCCAGGCAGGTATGACACTAGCCCTGAGCAGTATCCTACCGTCACCCAGAATGATACCGTAGTACAAACAAAAAATGATTGACTTCAACAATTGGCTAAGTTTTTGGTGTCATTCTAAGGGAATCCAGTATCCGTCTGCTTGGGATGACATGATTGACAGATCTCGATGCTTTGCCAGAGCTGGCTTGTATCTGTCACCCCTGGGTAGTTACTAAGGCTCTTGCCACCCCTATAGTGCCTTTTTAGGAGGTGTTCCAAAGACCAAATTACCACCATAACAGCTATAAATAAATGCATTCTGTGGGTCATGCTGCTCAATGCTAGAAGTCTAAATCTCAACATGCACTCACTTGAAGCACTCCTCAAAATGGAGAACATCGACATTTGTGCTGTAATGAAGACCTGGTTTAAAGAGGCAAAAAGAATGCCTGTGGTATCAGGCTGTAACTCATTCCACACCTTTCAGCCCTGAAACATGGACCGAAGCACCAAAGGCAGTGGTATTTCATATTCATAAAGGACATGCACTCCTCCAGACTAGTAGCCTAGCATAACGCATCTGAGGTACTTCAGGTACAACTAACAATGGGTAAGACTGCGATACAGGTCATAGCCTGCTATAGGTCCCCAACTATGTCCCTAGACTCTCACTCCATGTTCCTAAGCACTCTGGAATCTATCAAGGTCCAACCCAACATTCTCATACTAGGAGGCTTCAGCTACCCCTCCATCAACTGGGAAAACTACTCAAGCACCAATGCACTGGCCCAGTGCTTCCTGAAATTCATCAGTTCCAATGCCAAAGACCAGCTCATTCTTACCCTCACTAGAGGAAGCAACATTGTTTACCTAGTTATTACTAACATGGGCAACTGTTGCTCTACACCAATAGTCAATTCCTCCCTGGTTAGATCTGACCACAAACTAATCACCATAGAAATCCCCATCTCACCCACACCCATGCAAAGGTAACCACCATAAAAAACTTCTCCAAAGCTGACTTTGAACTTCTAAAAGCAAAGGTGGCTAACTTCACAGCACCCATGCCTATGGAAAATAGATGCATGACTGCCAAATCATACACCAGTGCACTGTACAAACACATAAATGCATGGAAATAGCCATACCCAACAGAACTAAGATGCTCTCCTCCAAAAAAATGAAGCCAGTCTGGTGGTCCCCTGCAATTAATAAACAATACAACAGAAGGAAGAAACTGTTGCAGAAAAAGTTGAAGTCCCAAGACTGGAAAACTTCCCTTATTAGCCTCAACAAAAAGTTGAGATACCTCATCAAAACCTCCAAAGCCAGCTATGAAGGCAGAATTGCAGCAGACACTAAAAACAACCACAAAGCCTTCTTTAGTTATGTCAAGAATCTCCATGGCAATACCCAGATTTGCTCTGAGTTACTGCACAATGATATCTCCTATACTGATTACCAAGTATAAAAAAGAATAAATGATCCAGGCAGCAGTTCAAAATATACAAAGTTTCTTTGTTTATTGACCAGTAAACAAGGAAAAGTATATTTTGGACTGCTGTCTGGATCATTTATTCTTTTTTATACTTAGTAATTGTGATACATCGTGGGGTGTTTGGTTATTTGCACATCTCCTATACTGAGACAACAGATATTGTCAACATATTGTTCGACAGATTCAATGCCAACTTTCCCCCTCTTTTCCCCCTAAAGGACCAATCTCAATACTGGAAGAATGCCAGGCACCCTGCATTACTGCAGCACAGGTTAAAGCTGCATTGCTAAGGCCAAGCATACAGCTTCCATGGGAACCAACAATATCCCTGGCTGTGTTCTACATGAATTACAAAGTAAACTGGCACCACATCTCTGTGCTCTGTTCACTCACAGTCTCACCTCAAATTTTGTCCCTACTAAATGGTGCACTGCTACAGTCATCCCTCTCCATAAAGGAGGAGTAACTACAAACCCTGGAAATTATTGCCCCATAAGCCTGATGAGTCTGATATGTAAGGCTATGGAGTGCATCATCATGGACCTAATTAACATGGATATAGGGAATGGCCAAACTCTAGATCCCACGCAATTTGGTTTTGTGAAAGGTAGATCATGCCTGCTCAACCTGGTTGACTTCTTTGAGTCAGTCACCAGAGTGGTGGATGAAGGTAATGCAGTTCATACAGCCTACCTTGATCTGGCCAAGGCCTTTGATACCATTCCTCACTCAGGAATTTTGATAAACTCATCAAACTAGGCATCAATCCGTATATCATTAGGTGGGCTGCAAATTGGCTCACAGATAGAACACATAGTTTGAAAGTAGCAGACTTCAAGTCAGACTGTCAACCAGTCACGAGTGGAGTCCCACAGGGAGCGGTCCTGGGTCCTCTCCTGTTTGTCGCTACTTCTCAGAAGTCCAGGCCAACATGGAGGGACTCTGGCTGACCAAATTTGTAGATGACTGCAAGCAGGGAGCCATTATTAACTCCCCAACTGATGCAGACATCCTACAGAAAGGCCTCACTGAGACCAATGACTAGTGTTGAAACCATGACCTTAAGCTTAATGCCAAAAAATGCTCATCATCCCCTTTGGGAAAAAAATCAGTTCCCACTAATTACCACATCAATGGGAGCCCACTGAACAGTGAAGGCATTATAAGAGATATGGGGACACAGGTTGACAGCAACCTCTCCTTTGACCACCACATTGCCACTGTGGTCAGAAAGTTCTGTGTGGCACATCTCATTACCAAGGATTTTGCATCCAGGAAGAAAGAGGTCATCATTTCTCTCTACTCTTCCCTCATTAGACTAATCATAGAGTATAATGCCCCATTTGGCATGCACCTCACTAGACACCTGCAATAGCTGGAGAGGCCACAAAAGTACCTCATGAAGAGGATCCTAGGCCTTAAACACATGTCCTACATGGACAGACTCAAAAAACTCCAGCTATTCTCTGTCTCATATCATCTACTAAGAGGCGATCTCTGATTGACTTTACAAAGCCATGTCTGACCCAGCTCTGTTAGAAATGCTACATCTAAAGAAATCCTAATCCCTCAACAACACATGCTCCAGAGACCTCAACCTCATTAAAACAATCAACAGAACATGCTGGAGGGACAGGTTCATAACCCAGAGACTGCCCATGCTCTGGAATAGACTTCCCATATATGTCAAGCAGAGCACCTCACTAGCCCTCTTCTAGAGAAATCTTGATGAGTGGATGGGAAATAGAAAGTTCACCCTAGAGATCACTCCAGTGGCTCTACTTGATAGAGGCACTGGGAACTAACAAAGGGTGGCACAATGCCAGGGCACTTCTATGGGCTAGGCTTGTAAAGGCCCCAGGGCCATTAGCCTAGTACACACCTATGAACCTATGAACCTATGAGTTTAAAACATCCCAAAGTTGTGTAAGTATACAGATAAAGCAACTGCAATTTTTATGGAATGGTATAGATAGGAGATTGGTTTGCATAATTCTTTCATGTATATTTTTCTCTCATTCTTCATTTTACAGCTGCACAGGAAATCACAGTCAAGAGGGACTTACATGCTGACAGACTGGAGAGATTCAGAGAGGCAAGAGGTATGTATTCAGCACAAATAAACATGATTGTATTAAATATATTGGGATTCTATAGATCAGTAGCAACTTCAACATACAGATCTTAACTGTAACAACAGGCATGCATGCTTTTTTCTGTAGCTGTTGGTTATTGTATTAGGCAAGTGTAATATTGTATTCAGATTAGGTTCAATTCCCACAAGTAACCTATACATTCATATTTAGCAAATATCAGTTTTAAATTTTAATTGCAACAATATTGGCTTTAATGCCATGTTGTTAAGTTAATCTGTAGTATCTTTAAAAGCATATATGGAATATCTACATATTCCAATGATTACTTGTAACAATTCACAGTCATTTTTGGGATTGGGAAAGCTGTATAGTTAATATAATAATAACATTATATGTATTGTAATAAAGCACAAATGTGACATACAGTGGTTCTAAACATGTCCATTCTTTTATGTCTCATCCCACCCTTCATCTCTCTCTTTTTTAATGGAAACCCACCCTTCTGATGTCATGCCTTTCTGCCAACAAACCAAATGCTTTTCAGCACATGGAAGTAGACCAACCACTGTGGGTCAGCTTGTCAACCCTCCACTGGCTGCCACACCAATACCAAGCACCTCTGTGACACAACCTGGCAGGACTGCCTCTGCATCCCCTACTCTATCTGACCCATCTACATCAGGTAGCATTGCCCCAGTTGCTGGTGCATCAGTACCCTCCAGGAATAATGGTGGAGGCACTGATTATGTCACCCACCAGAGATGCCAGAGATGGTGCATTATATCTTAGAAACTGGCCTTGGTACTTGTGTCAGTTGCCTGGAGAGATTGCTCATTACAATACAAAAGAAACTCCTACAAAAAGTAAAAAGGTGTGTAGAAACGTGCAACTCAGAAAAGCAATCTATAAAGGAAAAAAGGGGCCCACATAGTCTTCAAAAACTGTAGCAATCACTAAGCACCAACAAGGTAGACTGAAAACTCATTAGATTATGAAAGAAAATCAATTTATTAAACAATAAGAAAATAAGTTAAGTGCTTTCTTCCTTATACGTAGGACTTCTTCAGAACACTGACAAAAGAAATCCACCATCTTAAATGCATTCTGTTAACCACCAATAATTAAGTAATTAATAATACAATTAACTTTTTTTAAATATATGCACAAATACAGTTTGAAACCTAAATTATGTAGATAAAAAATAATAAAGAAATAGATAAATCAACTTCCATGAATAAAAAGCAAATATAAGTATTATAATATTAAATAAATACAAGAAAGTCAAACATATCATAGTTTAGCAGCTTAATCTTCAAGAATGGGAGTATGGAAATGCAATCTTTGAGCCTGGCGGGGGTGAAGCATCTTGTTTAACCAGCCAAAAAGAGACTCCTATGTCAAGCAGTCTTTCAAGGAACTGAGGAAGGGGACAGCAGTGACAGCTCTGAGGGTGAGGACTAGACTCTCACTGTTCCTATGCTTGATGGGCATGTCCCTCTGATGCCCCCTACCTATCCTCAATTATAGAGTCCCGGAACCTTTGTGTCCATCACCATCTCTGAATCTGTCTTGTTTGTCCTGTTTGTCTGCACCTGCTTCCTCACCTACCCTACCTACCTGACCCATACATTCCCATGTCCCTTCTACAACATTCCACTCTTGAAATTCAAGAAAAAAAATGGCCACCTGTCCCACAAAAAATTGCCCCATACATAGCTCTCCATTTTGCATATGTGTCTTCTCGAGACACGTGATTCAGTCCAATTGGCTATACAACATTATTCCCATCTGTGTTGTGGTGACAGTCCAAATTCATCAAATTCTATACACATTTGCATTGTGGTGTTCAGGAAATGGATATCCTTGGTTCTTTCCTAATTATCTAACTACCTTATGTAAATTCCTTTAATACTTCCCCTTTGTTCTTACTTCTGCTTGCCTGTCCATTTCACCACTGTCAACCACATTTTCACACCTTTAATCTGATCTAAAAATAGAATCACACACCACATACATGGCCAGAAATGGCCCGTAAAAAGCCTTCACTTTTTGTCCTCTGCACTTTTGCAGATTTGGCATCATGCACCTATGCCGAGTGGTGGTGAATGAGTCTATACATTCTATGTCAAACTTGGTGAGTTTTTGCCACTAGTCCAGTTATCTCCATGTAATGTTGCTTAAACATGCTGCACTGAAGGAAAACAAAATTAAAGCAGAGCAAAGGCACTACTTTAAAACAGTTACTCTGACAGTTCTTTAGACTGCTGAATGAAGCAAAATGCAATTTCTTATGTGGAGTGCTGACATAAATCACTTGACTGAAGATTTTTATTTTGGCAATAGCATTAAGGGTTTGATTCCAGATGCATATGACATAATTTCTTAGTGTGATGTTACAAGTGTATGATATGTTTAATCACTATCATCTTAACATTTGTCACAGTTATAAGTTTTCATTGTGATATATTGAATACTGCCCAAAAATGAGTACCTGAAGTGACATCCATACCCACAACTATGACATATTTATTCATCCTTGTTCTGCTTGTCATAAGCCTGTTGTTCCTCTCTTGACGCTTTTTTATCCTTATGTCAGTCACTTCATGCTACACAGCATGGCAGCTTAATAATGAGAACAGACCAAAACATGTCCATGAATGTTACATTACACCAAACATTGTTATGTGAATGTCCATCTCTCCTTGTATTAACCCTTTCACTCCACCCCTGTTTACATGTGTGTATCCATTAGGCTGATGGATGAACAGTTCATCTCATGGTTTCTGAATACTAACATTACTCTGCTGATGGATAATGCAAACATGTTACCCTGATTTAATAGTGTATCAGTGCTCCTGTAGTGTGCAATGTTTGTAAATCTGCTGTAGGATTCTTTTTGTGTCATGTTAAGGTGATGATGGATGCAATATTCATCTAATGATGTGCAGAAACTGTCTTTACTGTGAAGAAGCATACTGCACACATTTTTCAGGATATCTGGCCATGCACATAAATTTAGCCATATCTGCTGAGTCATAATAATCATTTCACAAGATGTACCACCCCTTGTCATTTCTAGAAAGCTGTAGACACAGTTAGCTTGTGATTTGCAGTGAGGCCTGCAAAACAGCAACTAATTGTACAACTGTATTGAGGTAGGCATTACTGGTACAATGTGGGGAAGACACACACTTTAGTGTAGTCATTGATAGTCACATTTGCAGCCCTGATTGTATTTACTTAGCTAATGCCATCCTAACACCAAATGTGAAAAAAAGAGAAGAATCTGGAGTTGAACCTGGCTCACCTCTGCTTTGGCCAGGCGCTTACTGTGCTTACACATTGTACCACAAAGAAAGCTAAACAGCACTTGTAGTTTCCCCACTTAGTACTGTCCAGAACGATGATAGTCATGTCTCGCCACTGGGCCTATTTGTGTAAAGGAAGCCAAACAAAATTAAATCTCACACTTTTCTGCTTAAGCATACATCTGGGTTTGCTCTGTGCTTAGTATCACACAAATGGGGAAGGCAATGGCGACAATTATTAATGTAATAAAACTTTGGATACAACATTTCAAATATAACATCACAGTATCTATCAGCACTTTCTTCCATAATGTATCTTGTAAACTACTTCACAAGTTTGAGTTTAATTCATGAAATGAGAATCACTCATGTGCTAACACATTGCCATCATCAGCTCAAATCAGTTTCTCAGTGATACACTATGTAAAGAAGTATTTAGCATGCCTTACTTTGGTTGCTGGGCTGTTAATTTCCATTATATGGAAAGGAATTCATAAACACAAGAGAAGGGAAGGGACATGTGTGCCTGACTAAACACATATTTTCTTCTTCCCAGCATGCACTGATGATGTCATCCCCTATAAAGGGCACTGTGACAGTATTATATTCACATGTCTATTTTGGTGCTAGAATTAAGTAATGTGTTCTCTAGTTTGTGTAACTAAATAAGTAAGGGTTCTAATCTCGCAGCAGTTAACTTACATTGTTATGTGCTTTTGTTCAACTATCAATCTGGAGATAATTTTACACCAGGATTGAATCCACATCTATGAGACACTCTCCTCCCAACATCTTCTTCTCAGCATAAACTGATGCTGTAATCCCCTATAAAGTACACTCTGAGGCTGTTAAAGTCTGACATCTGTAGTGGGGCTACTCTTATGGGGTCTATAGTACGTGATTGAACAGTCAAATGTTCAAACACATAATAATTGACCCCTAAATATTGAAACATCAGAATTTCAAATGGTTCAATGGAGATCTCTGTACAGTGCGGACATGGAAGTTTCCCATTGTCTGCACTGCAGTGTGATCTTGGAGTTGGTATATTTAAGTAGCAGGGGGTGTGGGGGTGCAGGTGGGCTTGCCCCCCTGCTTAGAGCATTTTAATGGTTTGTTTGGGTGTTTTTTTTATTTTTTTTTATTGTTGCTGTTTGACATTATGGCGTTTCAATATTTAGGGGTCGATTATTCCATGTTCGAACATCACATAATATAGACCCTTCTTATATTGTACGGAATCCAGCTTGTATGCCTACACAAGTGTTTTTTTTTCAAATATATTTTTATTGAATTTTAAAAACTTTTCAAACATACAAAGGAAAAACTGTAAGTCATTACAGGAAGCAGTAAAGTATAGGAATATATATATATATATATATATATATATATATATATATATATATATATATATATATATATATGTATGTATATGTAAGTTAGTACAAAAACTATGCATTTATAAAACAGCAGTTATCTTACAGGGAAACGTACATCTTAGAGAATAATATAAGCAGTAAAGACCCTCAATAACCTATTACAGTCAAAGTCTAGAGATACAAATGAAAAGTGGCTTGGAAGGAGGAGTTAATGACTGTCTTAAGAAGAAAGAAAAGCGGTAAGGAGGGTATATCCATACACACCAACTATTTACACCATGTACAACTATTTATATCATATTTACAACATATTTACACCATGGATGCCAGAGGATAACAAAATAATATAACAAAATGCTTTGTAAAATCAAAAGTTACAGTGTGATGATAACAACGTCTAATGATTATGGGGCCAGATATGATACCGATGGAGAATTTCCTGGAATGTAGTGTCAGTGACCCACATTTTGGAAGATTATTTAGTTTGGATTAGGTCAAAAAGACTACACCAGTAATTCTGAAAATATTTTTTTTCTTTTTGTTATTATTGCATAACTTATATGCAGATATATATTTGATTGCCATTGATGCAAAGTTTTCCCAAGCTATTGCTGAGGGATTGACCCAATTCTTGGCTATAAAATATTTGGGAAGAGTGCAGGCTGTAACACAGATGTGGCGATGGATACCCTTAAGAGATTTAGGAATTATATTTAAAATCATGGTTTGTCAAGAAAATGTGTTTTTTTCGTATCCCATTTTTTCCAACTGAGTTCTGGGAGAACACCAATGTTTGTAAATATTGTTACAGCTCCAAAAGATGTGAAGTATATCTACATGTGGAAGGGAACAGAACGGACAGGTTAGGTTTTTATTTTATCTGAATTTCAGTAAGACTGCTGGGGTATACTAGGAATTGTTGTTTAGCATAAGTTGTGTGTAAATTAGGTTTTTGAAGGGGGTTAGATTCAGGGTATCATTGATTGCTTTGCACTTAGACTCCATAGAGATTTCTCCTTGTATACTGTCCCAATATTTGGAAAATATAAGTGAATGATTATACTTAATGCTTGACACAAGTTCATATTCAAAATCATTGTGTTCCATAGGGAAAGTGATTTAATGCTAGATTGTGATACTGTAATGTCTTGCTCCTTCACTCTATAGCAAGAAAATTTTTGTTTTATAAGTGAGCTAATTTGTCTTAAGATAGGATCATATTTGTTAGGGGCACCAAATAAGGCTTTGACCTCGGCAATGTTTTTAGAGTTCTTTGAGCGCTTTCCTCAGTTTTTAACTATGACTTGGCATTGACCCTCAATTGCCATAATAGTTCTTTATACTCCAGCATATGGTCACCCCTTTTGTCTATGATGATTTGTTCAAGAACTATAAACTTGAAATAGTGACCTGGGTGAAGTTTAATATGTTTGGCTAATGCATTTGTGATGTTACATTTATCTATATCATAAACATGTTGGTAAATGCGAGTTCTAAAAGCATTTTTGGTTTTTCCGATATAGAAGCACGAACAAGTCTGACAAATGCTGGAATAAATTACTTTTTTACTGCCACAGTTGTGTTTCTGAAATAATCTAACCCATCCATAACCTTTGAGTAAAACCCTGTCTCCCTGTAGTATGTGCTTACACTGCGTGCACTGCCCACATTTTGTCATTTTTCCCAGTCTACTGGTGGTACTACCAGATGGATTTATTTCAAGAATAGACAATTGAGAGTCAATGCCACCACTAGCCCAGGGCTTAATGATATGGTCTCACTTAGCAGTTTTTTAAAATTAAAAGCAGACTTCTGCATTTAAATATTTAATGTCTCTTACAACCATGACAAGAATATTATTGATTTTATTTGTTCTTGGTTTTGAAAATATAAATAAAGAGATATAACATCTATGGTAAAAATTTACATAACTTGCTAGTAAAATGCATTAAGGGAGCCTGTACCTTTAAAAGTGGATGTACATTCTACAAGTGTTTTTTTTTTTGTTTGTTTTTTGTTTTTTTAATTGATTTATTGCACTGGTTACATAAGACTCTGAGTGTAACTTGATTTTATTCTGAAGAATTCATAGTTAAAAATTGTCGAAAGCACTCAAATAAAATTTTACTTTTCCTGGTTGCTCAGTTCGCTTTGAATTTTCTCAGTTTTGCTACTTTTTGGTTTACAACATTTTTAGAGTTACAAAAGAGCCAAACTATGGCTTTCTTAATAATAGGGAAGTTTGTTAGGTCGATCATTTTATTATTGATTTTTAAGTTAGGGTTTAGGTGAATAGGTTGGAGAATGGGAACAGTATTGCGTAAATTTAAGGAGGTCATCAGAGTTTGAAAGATGCAAATTTTGTTCTTTAGTGTAGGCAAGATCTTAAACTTGTAGTCACCATCAGGTGCTAGAAAAGGGGCAGCATATGGATTGAATTTTAACAAATATATATAGTTGCACTAGATTTTGATCCAGGTTGGGTACCAAGATTCAGCAGAGGGATCATAGCAGGCTATTTGAATTAGATGGCTAGCATTAATGATGTGGTAATTTAAATTAAAGTCCACCTTTGGTCTTTGGGGTAATTAGTTTCCTGTATGATAGTCTGGTTGATTTAGGAAACCATAAAAACTTTGAGATTGTGGTTTCCATTTTTCTGAAAAAAATTTTCGGAACATTTAAGAAGATGGAGTTAAGATGAAAAAGGATTCTAGGCAAAATATTCATTTTAATGATGGCGGATTTTGATAGCAAAGAAAGATTGATGTTTTTCCATCTAGTTAGATCATTATTTATCCGATCCCAGACTCTATATAGGTTTGCTTTTATTAGATCTTGGTGAGGGTGTGTGAAATTTATTCCTAGGTATTTGAGTGTATATTTGAGAGGAATGTCAGACAGGGGGAAGTAATATTCTAAATGGTTTGCAGGATTTAATGGAAAAATAGATGATTTTGCAGGGTTTAATTTATAATTAGCAGCCTCAGCAAAAAGATTAATAGAATTTCAGATTTTATGAAGATCGGTGTTGGGAAGCTCAAAATAGATGTTTATGTCATCTGCAAATGCAGAATAATTTAGATCAATGTTAAAGACTTTTGGGTTATGATGATTAGTCTTTTCTTTAACCCAGAGAAGGAAAGGTTCAAAATATAAATTGAAAAGATAAGGTGAGAGTGGGCAGCCCTTCCTAGTGCCATTGGTAATTTTAATAGGGCGTGATACAGTTTTATTTATATACAGGGAAGTAGAGGCATTGTTATAAAGCATCTTAATAGTGTTGATAATAAGATCGGGAAAGTTAAAGAATTTCATGGTTAGGTAAAGGAAGTTTAGATCAACATTATCAAAGGCTTTGGTAGCATCTAGCGTGAGTGCATAGTACAGATGGTTATCACTTTTTAGAAACAGCATTAATGTGTTTAAGGTAAGAGTATTGTCACACAGCTGCCTCTGTTTCATAAATCCCAACTGTTCAAAAGAAATGACTGTAGCTAGAACTTTCTGAATTCTATTAGCGAAAATGGTAGATAAGATTTTGATGTCAATGTTAATAAGGGCAATGGGCCTATAGCAGAGAGGGTTGGACTTGTCAGAGTTCAGTTTTGAGATTAATATTGTTTTCAAATTGTTCATATACTTATCAGTAATCCCTTTAGAGGTTATATAATTATACATGGCAAGGAGAGTTTTAGAAAGGTGATGACTAAATGTTTTATACAATTCTCCTGTAAAACCATCAGGACCTGGCACCTTATTTGGTTTAAGTTTTTTAATAGCTAGCATTATTTCATTCATTGTTATGGGGCTGTTTAAAAGGGTGTTTTGCGTGGAGGATAATTTTGGAACAGATAGCTCATTTAGGAATTTTTTGTGCATTTCATTTGAGGTCTGGTTTTTGGGATCATAGATTTCAATGAAGATAATTACAAAAGAGTTAACAATATCTTCATTATTGTATACGTTTAAGTTTTTCCCTTTCTATTTTATTTCATTAATATAGTTTGGTCCCTCTTTGATGTTTATGAGTCTAGCTAGTGTTCTGGAGGGGGGTTGGGCCCATTCTGAATATCTGTGAAGGAGTTTGAGTTCTACCAAGGATTGATTTTGTAAATGAAAGGAGCAAAAATTTTTTTGTATCTCATGTAGTTTCTTTTCCAGTTCAGGAGAAAAATCCTTTTGTAGTTATGCATCAATCATCTTTTGCTCATTGTTGAGGTTATTGATATACAATTTCTCTTTTTTTATATAATAAGATGATTGTTGTATGAGTATTCCTCTGATGACCGCTTTGGCCGTAGCCCATTGGATATCTATGGGGATGGTGGATAAACAAGATTCTGCATCAAATTGTTTCAGATAATCATTAATTTCCTGCAGAACATCTTCTTTTTTAAGAATGTTACTGTTTAGTGACCAAGTGGGACTACTACCATCGCAATTCAGGTGGTGAGTGGGATTAATACAAAGTGAGACATTTGAGTGTTCGGATATAGATCTAGCCTCAACGACAAAGTTTGTAATTTTGTTTGAAAAGCTATCAGAGACCAAAAAATAATCAATTCTGGACCAGACTTTGTGCGAAGCCAAATAAAACATGAACTTATTTAGCTCTCTATCATGGTCAAATATTAAAAAAGGGTCAACTAGGTTGAAGCTATTCATCAAATCCTGAATAGATACAGTTACTTGCGAGGGCTGTTTCCTGTTTTTATTTGAACTATCATTCAAGGGGTCCATGAGTGCCTTCCAGTCACCACCAATAATGAAAAGGTGATTAGGAAATTGAAGTAGTAGATTATCTATTTCATAGATGAAAAAGGGCTGGTTTGTACATGGGCTTTATAAGTTTAAGAAAAGTAAAGGGGATTTTACCTGAGGGTACGAGCAGGAAAATAAACACCATCTACCATTTGGGTCAAATTTAGTATTTAGCACTTTGCCAGGAAAAGATTTTTTAATTTATTATTACAGTGTCTTTTGATGCAAGACTATTCCCTGTTGATATCACAAATTTAATCCAATTTCTTTTCTTTAATATTATCCCATTGAACATTTGTCATATGGGTCTCCTGTAGAAAGACAATGTTAGATTTATCCTGAAAAATCAGGTGCATAACTAGTTTCTTTTTATTGATTTCTTGAAGGCCATTTACATTCCAGGAATTCACACTAATCACCATAATTTAGATTCAAAACATAGATATATGCTAGGATAAACTAAGAAAAAAGCCCTACTAGGGACGGTTCAATTAGTAAACACACTTTTTATATATAACAGAAAGTGTAATGTGGTAGTAAATCATATTCTGGCATCCATGCTCCTTCCCATAAACCCCGTGCCTAACCACCATTCTCCCTGAGTCATTTTTGAATAAGTTCTAAATAGATACAAGTGATCTGTTTTTAAATGTTTTCCCTTATGAAGAATAATACAAGAACAGAGCAGGGAGACATAAAAACTAGCATCAATAGTCCAAGTGCCAACAAACATTGGACAACTACATCACCATGCCACTCCCAAAAATGTTAAGGAATATTGTAAAACATATGTACATAGAATGGGCAGTTAAAGACAAAGTGACGTTCGAGTTAGGATTTAAGGGAGATAATAAAACAATACCACCATAAGAACATAATACATACAGCATTTTTAAAATGAATGACTTTGAAAATTTCCATGTAAATAGACAAGTGAGGTTGGAGTAATATAAACAATAAAAGTTACTAAGTAATTGAAACCAACACAATTTATAACCAGAGCTATTAATAACCATTACAGCAGATAGTAACACAGGCTCTATTATACCTGGCATAGCAGTAAGTACCATAATATACTAATAATATGTTTTGGTCTCCTGTCTGGAGAAGGGACAGTCAACTTAGATAAGCTCTAACTGAGCATACTGCTATAAAGGGAGGATAACGAAGGGGGTAATTATAACAGGAAAAAATTACAAGTTAAATATATGCGTCAACAAACAGAGTAGCTCTGAGTAAATGTAAATACATTTTTACCTATCTAGATATCTAACTGGGTATACTAAATATGCATTACACACAGAATTACATAACAATAGGATTAGAGATGGAAAGACAAAAACAAGAGCATTAATTGACAACCTAAGCAGTTAATTGGATTTTCACTGAATGCAGTTCACAGTAAACTACATAACTCACATATCATCACTAACCAGTTGAATTAAATAACTGTAAGAAAAATAAAAAACAGTTTAGCAAGCCTTTTTAGCAAGTAAGCAAGTTTTAGTAAGCTGGCTAATTAAACCAAGCACAATCATACAGCATATCAAGCTCACTAGTTCTGTAGATCCACCTTCATTGAGAGAAGGAAGAAAACATCCATATCCTGCACTTTCAGTATAGAATTAAACATCATGATTCATGAATCATGACTGAATCATGGTGAAAGCAGTCAAAATGCTAATTTGTGTTTCCATGCAACAACAGTTCGATTTCAACACTTGAAAACGTATTTTAAGTAAAGGTAGCACAGCTGTGGAGCAGACAAATAGATTACTAAACAGGCAGTTGTCTTTAGCTGTCTTTAAATAACTTTTGACAGTTGCATAGGCTTTTTATTTTACTCACACAGTCTGAGTTTGTATTTAAAACACTTTCACAATGAGCACGCAAACACACACCTAAATAGAAAACTAAATGTGAACACATAAAATGTTGTTTTTGTAAAACTGAAAGGCACAGAAAGACATGTCTGAAGTATGGCATTGTAATTTTGCAACTTGACCAGCAGATGGCAGCTACTATACATTTTTTTTTTTCAAATAGACTTTTATTAGCTTTTACATAACACAACTTGAAGAATAAAACTGCAGTTCAATAATCATGTGAACAAAACCACATAGTAAAATACAACTAACAATACAACTAATATAAGAACTATTTACAAACAGTACAAAATGCTGCAATACTCTAAAATAAATCAGCCTATATAACACCATTAAATGAAAAATTGAGTACTTAATTATTAATTGATGGGTAATTAAACAGTATGCAAAGAAAGAGGGTAATCAAGAGGCTAAGATATCTATAGCAAATACAGTAGATAGAAGAAATACAATTTGATATGAAAGACTTTTGACAAACTGATGTACTTGCATTGCTAGAAAAAAACCTATATTGTAATATATTAGGTTCATAGCCTAGGATTCTCTGGGATTCTGTTCTTGCTCTCTGGGTCCTCTGGGTGTCCGTGTTGTCCTCCAGCACATCCTATTTATATCCGCGGTTGAGGCTTACCTCTCTGCTCTCTGGCTCTGGTGATTTTGGCTTTTGAGGTGGAGCATGTCCGGGCATTCGGCTGACATGGCCTTCAGTGTCAGGCACAGATCACCTCTGAGTTAAGATCTGCATGACTGAATAGAGTTGGAGTTTCTTCAGTCGTATCCTTTATGACTGGAACTTGAGCCCCTTATCCTTTTGGTGCTTGGGGTTTTGGTCTCTTCCAACTGTGGCAGGTGCTCTGGGTCAGGTAGGGTCCATGATACAGGTTGTACTCAATCATTGGCCTGTATGATCTGGAGTACAGGGGTATCTGGATGTCTCTCCTGATCTGATGTGAATCCTTCAATGATCAGGTGGGCACGTAGAAGGTCTTCCTAACCACTTTGTCATCTTGGTTCCCCAGGTCCCTGGGTTACTCTTTCCTTGGGTCTAATGTGGCCCTGATAACTTCTTCCTGTGGTTAATGGATCATTACCTCCATAAGGTAAAGGACTAGGGTTACCTTGTTTTTCCCAAAGGGTATGACATGGCATTTTGTCATTTAGCTGCGCCATGGGTCTGGCCTGGAGGATGTCTTTCTTGTGTGTCTTTCTGGAGGATACCTGTGTCCCTGTAGTCATCTGCTTGGTGCCAAGTTTGCAGTCATCTGCAAATTTTGCACACCACACTCTCTATAGTTTGCCTGCACGGCAGAAAAAGGATGCCGAACAAGAGGGGGCCCAGGACTGAGATTCTGTGGGACAATCAACAGGACCGGCTTAGAGTCTGACATGGTTTGTTCAACTCTAACCCTGTGTGTTCTGTCCTTGAGCTAGTTTCAACCCATCTTGAGCTTTATGGGCTTACATCTAAGCTGGTATGCTTTTCATGATGCCCGAGGGGGTATTGTGTCGAGTAGGCTTAAGAAATCAAGGTAGGCTGTGTGAACTGCTTACTCCTCAAAAATGAAAGTCAACCACAAGTCGGGAAGTCAAACTAAGTTCAAGCAAAGCCATCTGGATCCATCAAAGCCTCTGTGCAGGATCCAGTGTTTTATTTATTCCAATGTCTTTATTTCCTCCTTCCATTATGATCAGGGAAGCAGCAAGCTGGTGCTGGCTCGCTGCTTATGGTGCGTAATTTCCAGGGTCCGTGAGAAAGACCGCCGGAGGGGACCACAGTTTCCGTGACGCCTTATCTTTAGGTATCGATTAAACAGCAGCCGGCTGTGATTGGAACAGCAGCCTTATGTGTGGGCTCTACATCCATTGAGTTTGTGTAGCACATCCGGGACATGGTGTGTTCCCATTTTAGCTGTGTGGGGCAGCACCTGAGTGGGAGATCTTTGGGCATCTGAGGACTTTGGGGATAGAGACTCAGGATAGATATTTCTCCAGCAGGGAGGGAGGGGTTGTCTTGCACTATGTTGTTCTGCCAGTGTGTTGGCAATGTCTGTGGGCATAGTGATTTTTTTATTTGCATGGACTAGAGTTGAGCATAAGGTTTCTTTCCACCCTTTGCAAGGCTTTAGCTAGGCTTTTGTTTCATTGATTGTCTTTGGGAGTCATTAGCTGCATTTTTTCTCTTTTTTGACCTTGGATGATTTTTATGAGTGATTGTAGTTTTTGCTATTTTTGACCCAGAGATAGCTTCTTGTTTAAGGATTTTTTCCTGTTGTTTAGTAGCTTGTTCCTCTTGTTGTAGAGTTTGTTTATGGCTGAGTCCACCAGATTTCTCTGCCTTGGTGGAAAGGGTCTTGATTTTATTAGGATTGCTTGTTCCATACATTCCTGAGGTGCCTCCTTCAAGGCATTTGTAAGGGTTTCTGAAGGCGGGTTGTATTTCCACTGGCTCGGGCCTAAGAGGTTACCTCACTTTGCTCTTAAGTTCTTCACTGTGGTTTGAGAAGTTCTTGGGGGTGGGATTTTTGCTGGGGTGGAGGCGAATTGGGATCTCCTGTGAGATTCTTTATGGTCACTATACACCAATGAGGATATACCCGTGTGGAGTGATGACTGTGTCTAGTATATTCTTTCAGGTCTAGTATATTTTCTCCTCTTGTGGGAATGGTGACTAGTTTTTCCATACATTTGGACCTATGAACCAAGGAAGTTTGAGTTGGAGGTAGTGGGGCTTCTTGAGTATTGCTCCCAGTCTATGTTTGGGTAGTTGAAGTCACCCAGAGGACTGGTGTTTCTCAGAGACATTAGGCTTCCTGTGTCTTCAGGGTTAGTTGTGTGGGTTGGTCTGTAGCATGAAGGTGGTTCAGCATGTTACAAACTGTGCTGCAGTTTTACCTATGGTTAAGTCTGCCTGGATGGTATTGCCATGCCACGCGGCATTGCTGACTAACCTGGAGGTGTATACTCCCTTTATGAATAATATGGATACTCCCTCCTTTGTGGTTCAAGGCATGATATGAGGTATACTATGATAGGAGGTGATAACCTGAAAGTGCTGGGGTGCTCGGTTCAGCCAGGTTTCAGTCACAGCAAAACACGATGTCTCCATACCGAGGAGGGCTTCGAGGGCTGCATCTTTTTGTTTTCTGGCACATTGAGCAGTATTACCCCATTTTTTTCTCTTTTTTTGTTTCTTAGCGGTAGACATTGAGCCTCCTTGGCCAAAAAGGCACAATGGGGTGGCAAGGGCCTTTGCCAATATAATATCCGAGCAGTGGGACAGGTGCAAGCATAAGCAGCGAAGCTTGGTTTGTCTGTCATGTCATCCCAGGCAGCATAGACGTGGATCCCCTTAGAATGACACCAGTAATTAAGCCAAATATTAAAGCTGATCATTTTGTCTCTGTATTGTGGCATCATTCTTGGTGAGGGTTCATTAGTTAAACATAAGATTAGGCTGTTAAATTACACTGACCAGAGTCCTTTATAGTCCATTTAATTACTGCCATCCTGAAGTGTCCAGGAAGTGTTGTATTAAATCCATTTCTTCTTCCATAAGCTCTATTTCATGATATTAGCGTTCCCAGTAATGCACTGCTTCTTCTGTTGCAACCTCCAACCTTGTTGCGTCATCAGCCGACGTTCCTGTTGCATTCTGGGTAATATGCCTACACAAGTGTTGCATTTGAATCTGACCTTAGTCAATTGGTGTGTCTGGTTGGTGGTATATTATGGTCATTGTATGATGTTTTGAATCTTTTTTCATTTGGCTCCCGCTAAGGAAAACATTTAACATAGCCCCATGAATCCAATGTCCCCTGTTTCCTTTATACAGATTACATCCTTTCTGCAAAACACTGAGGATGTCATAATTTCAAAGATGCACACACACATCAGGAAGCAGAGCCCCTACATTGCCCAGCGCAAGCCATCTTCAGACCACTGGATGTGTGATTGCTAGTTCTGCCATTTTAATTTTTCCAAGTCTTTTGGTTTCTAAAACAATGATGGAAATTGACCCCATTCCTAAGTCAAAATATGCTTAAAGTTCAAGAAATCAGTATTGTTTCAGTCTTTGAGGTTAGCCAAATGTGCTCCTCGCAGCACCTGCAGTGTGCCCAGTAATGATTCCCTCTGAAATTCATATGGATTTACATGTAATGGTAATATATCTAAGTATGATAGTAAATTCTTTTTATAAGACATGTTCGTCCTACTACTATTGAACTATTTGGGTATCCTTCATCCACAATTACCTCATTTCTGCCTGCAAATCCTGGAATTTTATGACTTTGTGCCTCTCTGTATGTAAGACACTGAATTTCAATAATCAATGCAACTTTTGTCTTCTTTTCATGGACTACTATATCTGGTTTTCTCTAATTCTGTCATGGGGTGGTGCACATGTTACATATGGACAGAAGCAGTCTGTAATAAAAGCAAACACAGACATACATATGCACATACAACTTCTATCTTCCCTCACATAGATATAGCAATCCTTTATTTAAACTGTGTAATAATGTCTAGAATTTTATGTGCTCTTGATCATTAGTCTATTAATGTCTTATGACACCCTGAAAATTGCACATATCAATGTTGTTGTCATCCACACATGCTACGTTGAGGTGTGGATGTACTGTAGCCCTACCACAGTATATTCCAATCTGAGACTTCAGCTACTGTATTGATGCCTGCTGCTGCCATTTGTTTACATGTTTCTTCCATTACAGCTGTAGTAATATGTCTCCTGAGGACTCAGGACATGGGATGATGCTATGTATATTGTTGTCTTACTAAGTCATGTGTTCTTGTAGTGGATTATATCAACATTCTACACTATACGCTTTACTGGAAAGGCTCACCCAGACTCTGTTACAGGGAATGGTTAGTTTGCTTTTTATTTGTTGTATTTTGTATTACCACAGCTTTGTCTCTTATGAGTCAGACAGAAATTAGAACACATCAATTATGTAGTCACACATAAGTTACAACAGGTCAGTTAAGGTTAATCATCTGTGAACTGAGGGGCTGGAGCTAGGAACTAAACCTTCTATTTAAGAGGTAAAATAAAACATTTCAGAGCTTTACTGGAAAGGCTCACCCAGACTCTGCTACAGTTTGCTGTGAGGTAAAGGTTAGTTTGCTTTTTATTTGTTGTATTTTGTATTACTTTATTGCCTTTTTCTATTTTGTATACTGTGATTTGTTCACTTTACACTGTATTTTACTTGTATTCTGCTTTGAACTGCATATTAAAACTTGAAAAGAGACCACAGCTCTATCTCTTGTGAGTCAGACAGAAAGTGTTCTTACCCTCCCACCCAGTTACTTTTGTGTTCTTAAACACCACTGTCATTCTAGTTGCCTGCCCCTTATGTTAATTTGACCATACATCTCATTTCCTCTCTGCTTTTACTGGCTGGTATGAGTAAGCACAAAATTATCATTTTGTGAAATCACTCCCCTTCACCTATTTAAATTTATTGGCTATCCTACTGTATTCAATAATACCAGAATACAAAAGTGTCCACCCCCTTTCAATCTGTCTTGCTGTTTTAAAAATAGTGGCTCTCCTCTAAAATGTTACTTTTTAGACAGGTAAAACTTAAGTTACCTACTTTCACATCTAACTCCTGTAGTGCACTCTGCAGTGTTTAGGATAAACAATTTATTTCATCTTATCTTTAAGTATCTACTGCAAGACCACCAATTACTGGAGAGCCCAGATTCTGGATCTTAGTATTTATCTTGGGATTAGTGTTTCTGTTTTCTCCTGGTGAGAGAAGGAGTGCAGTTACATTATTTCCTGGAGACTGTTGATCACTAGAAAGCTTAATAATGGAATCTGTGCTTATATTCTGATCCTGGTGAGAGTAGGAGCAGAGTGCATTGATTCCTGACTCTTTCTGGTTGGAGAGTGAGTGTCTGTGCTTAATGTACCTGATTGGTCTGATTGCTATTCAAGGCATCTGCCTGAAAAAGGCTACAAGCCTGCAGACCCTTGCATCATCCGGGACAAGACTGTGGATCACCAAACAGGCCGTGGCCTGCTTCTCTTGCTGGGATTGGTGCTAATATTTTGTTTCTGGTGAGAGAAGAAGCAAAGGAGTACTGTATCCCAACAGAGTGAAGCTTTGCTGAGACCAGCATTAGTAGTAGCCAGGCAGTAGCCATTCATGTGACCCTCCCCCCTCTTTTCGTCATTCATCATTCTTGACAAGCTAATTCTTTATTTTTCAGTAAGTACTGCTTGATTTCTTTCTAACTTCAGAATATCTGCCTAAATACTTCATCCTTAAATTTTCAAGGTCTACGTATTAGTTTCCCCTCAGTGCTTGGCAGTGCTCTCTACAGACTCAGACACCTTGAGTGACATTTTTCCTGTAAAGGGACAATATAAGGAAAGAGCTCCAGTACTTAGTAATAATGACCGTCCCTCCTGGCTTGTCTAAAGGTCAGTGCCCTGTGCTTTCTCCTATTAACCTGGTGAACTTGGGCATGCTGAGGCAGTGTAGCAACTGCCTGAAGTACACAGACAACTGTCTCCTCTTACCTCCCAACACTCAGACTTGTGAGAGATGTACTTATATATCCAAACTTTAAGCCATGCACTCTCAAGCCAAGACCGGAACAGCTGGTCAAGAGGAGATGGTCAACACCTGCACCACACCACATGCAACACATAGCCCTCCAGAACACCCACCATCACAGCTCTCACATTAAAACACAAACACCATACACCCACCTTCATGGAGGCTGTCAATAGAAATCTACCCAAACAGCAGAGAGCTCCAAGGAAGAAATGCACTCAACCACCACAACACAGCACAAACAAGACACATAGTTCACCTACTCAGTGTGCCCTTCAACATAAGCTCCTAAGGCAAAACAGCTTGCCCAATACACTAATCATAGGTGACTCAATTGTGAGGCACACTGATGCCCCATGTCTCACTCATTAGGTTGAATAAGGAGAAGGTAACAGTCAGCTGTCTATCAGGTGCCAGAATCCAACACATAACACACACACTCAGGTCACTCCACAAGAAGTACAAGTGTAACTCTGTCACTATCCATGTGGGTGTGAATGACCTGAGATGCACCTCCCTGGACTACATGAAAAGAGACATGGAGGAGGTCTCGGATTATGTGGCCCAGGCAGGTATGACCCTAGCCCTGAGCAGCATCCTACCATCGCCCAGAATGATACTGTAGTACAAGCAGAACATGACTGACTTCAACAATTGGCTAAGTTTCCAGTGTTTTTATGTTGTCTGATGAAGTCTTTGGTGACGAAAACGCAGTTTGTCAGGTGTATTAAAGAGCGTTCATTCTATCGGAGGTTTCGTTGCTATTATTTCAAGTCTTCCTGTTTTTAACTTCAGTTATTTTGTCATCTGGAAGAGTTTTTGGCTGCTTTACCTATTTTCTACAAGTGAACGGTAACTGGTGTATATTGCAAGCGGAACAGGGCACTCTTTCAGTTTTATTGGTTGTTTTCGAGTGCCTGCTTCTGGTTTTTGGTCTTTGTTTTTGTCGGGAGGGACTGCTTGTTTTGTGCACCGGAACTGGAGGTATGAGCACCACAGGGCAGGAGGATTCCGGCCAAACACGCCGATTAATTGGCCAGTTGACTGAGTTAATTGATCTATTAACTCCGCTCTGTTCTCATCTGGTGGTCAGCAGCAAAGGTAACATGGATATTACCGATGACAAGGAGGAGCAGGACCTTCACAGGGGGAAGCGGAACTGTGAGTTTGGAGAAGGTGGTCTGTAGCATGTTACAAACTGTAGGCAGTGTTTTACCTATGAAGTTAATTTGCACCTGGATGGTCTCCGATGCTTCTGCATTGACATTACCAACCTTCCGGAGGTGTGGGTATCCTTTATGAATACATGGATACCCTCCTTTTGTGGTTCAGTCCGGATTTTGGGGCCGGAACGCATGACATGAGGTAGGTAACCTGATAGTGCTGGGTCTCAGGAGCTGAACCAGGTTTCCAGTCACAGCACAAACATCGCCACCTCCATACTGAGGAGGGCTTCGAGGGCGTATCTTGGAGGTTTAGACTTGCATTGAGCAGTATTACTCCTTAGTTTTTCTCCATTTTTGTTTTCTAGGGCGGTAGGTTTATCATTTGAGCCTTTGGTCGCAAGCAAGGCACTATGTTAGTGGCAAGCTTGCTAATATCCGGGAAGCCCAGTGGTGACAGGTGCAAGCCATCCCTTAAGCAGCGTGGGCTTTGTCAAGCATGTCATCCTCCAGGCAGACAGACATTGGATCCTTAGAAATGACACACCTCAGTAATTGTCAAATATATCATTTTGTTCTCTGTATTGTAAGGCATCATTCTTGGTGTGAGGGGTTCTATTAGTTAAAACATAAGATTAGGTTGTTAAATTTACACTGACCAGAGTCCTTTTTATAGTATTAATTACCAAGCCATCCTGAAGTGTCCAGGAAGTGTTGTATTAAATCCATTTCTTCTTCCCTAAGCTCTATTTCATGATATTAGCTGCTCCAATGCACTGTTTCTTTCGTCCCCTCCAACCTTTGCCGACGCCTTGTTGCATTTCCTGGGTATATGCTCTACACAAGTGTTATTGAATCTGACCTTAGTCAATTGAAATGTTGGTTGGTGGTATATTATGGTCATTGTATGATGTGAATCTTTTTTTCATTTGGCTTCCTGCTTAAGGAAAACATTTAAATATAGCCCCATGAATCCTATGTTCCTCGTTTCCTGATATACAGATTACATCCTTTCTGCAAAAACACTGAGGATGTCATAATTTCAAAGTGATGCACACACACACACTCAGGAAGCAGAGCCCTGCCCAGTGCAAAGCCTATATCTTTCTCACTGGATGTGTGATTGCTAGTTCTGCGTATTTTTAATTTTTCCAAGTCTTTGGTTTCTAAAAACAATGATGAAATTTTGACCTCATTCCTAAGTCAAAATATGCTTAAAGTTCAAGGGAAATCAGCCATTGTTTCAGTCTTTGAGGTTAGCCTCGTAGCACCTGGCAGTGTATCCAGTAATGATTTTCTCTGAAATTCATAAGGATTTGTTACGCATAATGGTATATCTATGATAGTAAATTCTTTTATAAGACATGTTCGTCCTACTACTATTGAACTATTTGGGTATCCTTCATCCACAATTACTCCTCATTTCAAGCCTTGCAAATCCTGGAATTTTATGACTTTGTGCCTCTCTCATGTAAGACACTGAATTTCAATAATCAATGCAACTTTTTCTTCTTTCATGACCATCATTATCTGGTTTTCCTAATTCTGTCATGGGGTGATGCATTATGTTACATATAAGGTGTAATAAAAGCAAACACAGACATACATATGCACATACAACTTCTATCTTCCCTCACATAGTACATATAGCAACTCTTTATTTAAACTGTATGTAATAAATGTCTCAGAATTTTATGTGCTCTTTGATCATTAGTCTATTAATCGTCTTATGACAATCCTGAAAATTGCATTATATCATCGTTGTTGGTCATCCACAGATGCTACTGCTGAGGTGGATGTACTGGTAGCCCTACCACAGTATATTCCAATCTGAGATTTCAGCTACTGTATTGATGCCTGCTACCATTTGTTTATATGTATTCTTCCATTACCAGCTGTAGTAATATGTCTCCTGGGAGGACTCAGGGCATGGGATGATGCTATGTATATTGTTGTCTCTACTAAGTCATGTGTTCTTGTAGTGGATTATATCAACATTCTACACTGCACTGGAAAGCTGTTACAGCTTGCTGTGAGGTGTTAGTTTGCTTTTTATTTGTTGTATTTGTGGCTACTTAACACAGCTTTGTCTCTTATGAGTCAGACAGAAATTAGAACACGCCAATTATGTAGTCACAATAAGTTACAACAGGTCAGTTAAGGTTAATCATCTCAGAACTGAGGGTGGAGCTAGAACTAAAACCTTCTATTAAGAGGTAAAATAAAACAAAAAGTCACCCAGTTTGCTGTGAGGGAAAGGTTAGTTTGCTTTTATTTGTTGTATTTTGTATTACTTTATTGCCTTCTATTTTGTATACTGTGATCGGTTTTGTTTACACTGTATTTCCACTTTGTATCTCATGCTTTTTGAACTGCATATTAAAACTTGAAAAGAGACCACAGCTCATTCTTGTGTAGCAGACAGAAAGTGTTCTTACCTCTCCCACCCAGTTACTTTTGTGTTCTTTAAACATCACTGGCTAGTTCTAGTTGCTCTGCCTTCGATGTTAATTTGACCATACATCTCATTTCCTCTCTTTGCTTTACTGGCTGGTGGTAAGTTAACAAAATTATCATTTTGTGAAAATCACTCTTCACCTATTTAAATTTATTGGCTATCCTCACTGTATTCAATAATACCAGAATACAAAAAAGTGACCACCTTCTCAATCTGGTTCTTGCTGTTTTAAAAATAGTGGCTCTCCTCTAAAACATACAACTTTTAGACAGGTAAAACTTAAGTTACCTACTTTCAAGAGATCTAACTCCTCTAGTGCACACTGCAGTGTTTAGGATAAAACAATTTATTTCATCTTAATCTTTTAAGTATCTACTGCAAGACCACCACACTACTGAGAGCCCAGATTCTGGATCTTAGTATTTATCTTGGGGATTAAGGTGTTTCTGTTTTCTCCTGGTGAGAGGAAGCTGAGTGCAGTTACTTATTTCTGGAGACTGTTGATCACCAGAAATGTATAATGAAATTCTATCTGATCCTGGTGAGAGCAGGAGCGAGAGTGCATTGATTCCTGACTCTTTCTGCTGGGAGGAGCGAGTGTCTGTGCTTAATGTACCTGATTTATCTGATTGCTATTCAAGGCATCTTCGCCTCGAAAGCCACAAGCTCTGCAGTGACCCTTGCATCATCCGGGGACAAGACTGTGGATCAACAGGCCGTGGCCTGCTTCTCTTGCTGGGATTAAAAGTAATATTTTGTTTCTGGGAGAGAGAAGAAGCAAAGGAGTACTGTATCCCAACAGAGTGAAGCTTAAGGAGACCAGCATTAGTAGTAGCCAGGCAGTAGCCATTCATGTAACCCTCTTTTCTCATCATTCATCATTCTTGACAAGCTAATTCCATTTTCAGTAAGTACCATTTCTCTAACTTCAGGAATATTCTGCAACAACATATCATCCTTAAATCTTTTCAGGGTCTACGTATTAGTTTCCCTGGCTTGGCAGTGCTCTGTAAGCAGACCTCAGACACCTTGGAGTGCACATTTCTTCTCTGTAAAAGGACAACAGGAAAGAGCTCCATAGTAATAATGACCGTCCCTCCTGGCTTGTCTAAAGGTCAGTGCCTCTGTGCTTTCTCCTATTAACCCAGGAACTTTGGCATGTGTTTGAGTGCAGTAGCAATCTGCCTGCTTAAGTACAGACAACTGTCCTCTTACCTCCCAAATACTCAGACTCTGTGAGAGATGTACTGGCATATCCAAACTTTAAGCCATGTGCACTCCTCAAGCCAAGACCGAACAGCTGGCTCAGAAGCGAGGAGAGTTGGTCAACACCTGCACCACACCACAAACAGCATAGCTTCCTCCCAGAACACCGGTACCATCACAGCTATTAAACACAAACACCATACACCCACCTTCATGGAGAGGCTGTCAATAGAAATCTACCCAAACAGTGCAGAGAGAGCTCCAAGGAAGAAATCAACCACCACAACACAGCACAAACACAGACACATAGTTCACCTACCTAGTGTGCCCTTCTAACATAAGCTCCTCAAGGCAAAACAGCTTGCCCAATACACTAATCATAGGTGACTTGATTGTGAGGGCACACTGGATGCCCCATGTCCTCACCTTATTAGCGAATAAGGAGAAGTGTAAGTCAGCTGTCCATCAGGTGCCAGAATCCAACACATAACACACACACTCAGGTCACTCACACAAGAAGTACAAGTGTAACTCTGTCACTGTCCATGTGGGTGTGAATGACCCTGAGATGCACCTCCTGACTATACATGAAAGAGACATGGAGGAGCTCGATTATGTGGCCCAGGCAGGTAGACCCTAGCTCCTGAGCATCCTAATACCCAGAATGATACTGTAGTGGCAAGCAGAACATGACTGGACTCTCAAATAATTGGCTAAGTTTCCAGTGTCATTCTAATGGGATCCAGCATCTGGTCTACTTGGGATAACATGCATTGACAGACCTCGATGCTTTTGCCAGAGATGGCCTTGCATCTGTCACACCTGGACTGGCTAAGGCTCCTTGCCAACCCTATAGTGCCTTTTTAGGTGATGTTCCAAAGACCAAATTGGCCACCATGCTTATATAAAATGCAATCTGAGAGTCATACTGCTCCAATGCAAGTCTAAATCTCAAGATGACTTGCTCAAGCACTTCAAATGGAGAACATCAACACGAGTTAGAAGGTTTAAAGAAGCAGAAAGCACCCCCGCGCTTACCAGGGCTATAACCACACCTTTTCGCCCCAGGAAACATGGACTGAAGTCTACAGGTTGTGGTAGTTCCATATTCATAAAGGATATGCACACCTCCAGATGAGTAGCCCAGCATAGTACATCTGGAAATAATTTAGGTACACTAACATTGCAGTAAGACAGCGACCAGGTAGCCTGCTAGGCTCCCCAACCATGTCCCAAGACTCTGCCCATGTTCCTAAGCAATCCCTTGAAACTATTAGGTCCAACCCAACACTCTCATACTAGGTGACTTCAACTATCCATTAACTAAAACTACTCATGCACCAATGCATTGGGACCCTAACGCCAGTTCCAATACTCTGGACCAGCTTTATTTACCCCACCAGAGGAAAAACATCCTTGACCTGGTTATTAATAACCATTGCTCTACAATTCATATAGAATCAATTCTCCCGGTTAGATCCGCACCACAAACTAATCACCCATGGAAACTGTGATCTCGCCTACACCCCCGCAGAACAACTTCTCCAAAACTGACTTTGAGTTCCTAAAACCAGAGATGGCAACTTCACGGCACCCATTTTCATGGAAAATAGGATGGCATGATCTGCCGAATCCTTACACCCAATGCACTGTACAAACACGTACATAATGTGCATAGAACTAGCTATCCCCAACAGAACCAAGTATAGTCTCCAAAAATGGAAGCTAATCTGGTGGCCCTGCCATTGATAAACTCTACAATAGAAGTAAGAAACAGTTGCAGAAAAAGGTGTAGTCCCAAGACTGGATAAACTCCTTTATTAGCCTCATCAATAAGTTGAGATCCCTCATCAAAACTTCTGTAAAAGTTGTATTATGAAGGCAGGAATTGTGGAAGACACAGCAACCACAAAGATTTCTATAGTTATATCAAGAATCTCCATGGCAATACCTAAGTTTGCTGTGAGTTGCACAATAGGTACCTCCTATACTGGAGCCAAATAGATATTGCCAACATACTGGATGACAGATTCAGTGCCAACTTTACTCCCCAAAGGACCAAATCACAATAGAGAATGCTGGTGCAATTCTAGCATTACTGCAGCACAGGTTAAAGCTGCATTGTCTGCCAAGAATACAGCTTCCATTGGACCTGACAATATCCCTGGATGGCATTCTACATGAACTCACAAAGTGAAGTGGCAACACATCTGTGTGCCCTGTTCTAATCACCGTCTCACCTCCTCAGATCTTTGTCCCTACTGGACGATAGGCGCAGGCAGTCACCTCCATAAAGGGGAGCGCCACTACAGACCCTTGGGGAATTATCGCCTATTAGCCTGACATGGAGTCTGGATAAGGCCGTGGCTCATGAGCCGTGACTATTATGTGGACCCAAATTAACAAGGATATAGGAAATCTCCAAACTCTAGATCCAACTCAGTTTGGTTTTGCGAAATGTAGATCATGCCTGGCTTCAACCTGGGTTGACTTCTTTGAGTCAATCACCAGTGCTGTGGATGAGGGCAAGGCAGTTCCATACAGCCAAGGCCTTTGATACCATTCCCACTCAGGAATTCATTGATAAACTCACCTGACTAGGCATCAACCCCTATATCACTAGGGTGGTTTGGCAAACTGGCCTCACAGTGATAGAACTCCACAGTGTGAAAGTAGCAGAGACTCCAAGTCCGACTGCCAACCAGTCATGAGTGGAGCTCATCAATCCTGGGTCCCTAGTTTGGCATCTATCAGAAGTCCAGGCCAACATGGAGGGACGCTATCAAGTTCTGCAGGATGACCCAAAGCTGGGAGCCATTATTAACTCCCCTCAGTGATGCAGATCGCCTTACAGAAGCCCTCACTGAGACCAATGACTTAGCGTCAAAACACATGTCCTTAAGTTTAATGCCAAAATGTATCATCATCCCTTTGGGGAAAACTCAGTTCCCCACACACTCAATAGCAGTTTCTCCCACTGAACAGAAGGCATTATAAGAGATCTGGTGACACAGGTTGACAGCAACCTCTCCTTTCAACCAAACACATTGCCACTGTGGCTCAGAAAGTCCTCTGTGTAAGGCACATGTCATCAAAAAGTTGTGCATCCAGGAAGAAAGAGGTCATCTGTCTCACTCTTCACCATTAGAGTCATTGAGTATACCGTTCCCCATTTGGCATAAAAATTCACCAGACACATGCAACAGCTGGAGAGGCCATAAATGTACCTTATGAAGAGGATCCTAGGCCTTAAACACATGCCCTACATGGACAGAATCAAAACACTCCAGCTATTCTCTGTCTCATATCATCTACTAAGAGGTGATCTCTGCTTGACTTAGCCATGTGCCCTCCAGCTTTGTTGGAAATGCTACATCTAAAGAAATCCCAATCCCTCCGCACCACATGCTCCAGATATATACCTAAAATTTGGAAGTGTTATCTGACATACAGGCATATTGAGTACTGATTTACTCTGGGGAACATATGCCCTGGGTTCATCAACATGTTAGCCACCGTTATATACAGAAAATATGACATGTTCAGTTCTCACTTTAGAAACTTGAATTCATTGTTTGTTATTCACAAAGATTATTCAGGTGTTCCACAGAAGCTATTTTGGGGACTGTCAGCATTTGAAGTTATTAACTCGCTCAATGAAACTCGCATCCACAATACAGTTGTAATGTAATACGCTTGTTTCCTCACATTTTCACTGAAAACATATAGTGCAAACATTTAATGTATTGAAATAGGAGCTGTATGACTGTTAATAGTCTCCACTGTGATGCAGGTATGCTTTATGATAATGGGTAAGGTGTTTACCTTTCTTGGCAATGATTCTCAAATGGACACTGAGGATAGTTTAAATGGCCCACAAGGGCAGTGTAGCCTAGTACTAATCTATGAATTTGTTGTATTCAGGATAGAATTTGGCGACTATATCTAAAATCCTAAGGGGAAATACTCCACAGAGCTAGTTGTGGATGGCAATACCCATACCAACCAGAAGCTAGACAACCTGTATGAAGTAGGATGGTTAAACTGAAGCAACCTGTCCCCACCAGTCATCACCCAAAGTCCATTCAGCTCCAAGAGAAATGTCTCACCCTCTCAAAGCTTTCAAAGCATGACATCACTGGGGTCTCTACAACATCCTTCAAGTTAAGCTTACAAATAACTTCTAAACATGTAACCCTGGCAGACCCCACTTAGATCCCCTATTTAACAACATACCTCCAAACAGGGCTATGCTCATAGAATGGTGGACAGCAACAGTCATCCTGCACAAGGGGACCAATCAACAATAACCCGGGAATTATAGACACATAATAAGGCCATGGAAATAATCATCATGGACCACAAGCATAGGTAACTTAAGCAACTCTGGGAACCAAACCAGTTTCTATTTGTTAAGGGTTACATCTGTTAAATCTTGGTTGACTTTGAGAAGGTCAAAGCCATGGATGAGGGATCATGCATCCCAATTTAATTCTTGACCTGGCCAAGCACACAATGCACTACAGATAGAAAACCTAGCTGGGCATTAAACCCCTACATCATCAGAGCCAAATGGATCACCAACGGGGCAATATACTGTCAAAGTGGGTGAATCTACCTCTCACTCAAGAGGAGGGTGTACCACCTTGCATCTTTCCTGTCTCAGTATTTATTTCGCAGGTGTCAATAGCAAGGCATAGACAGTCTCTGTCAGACTGTAAACTCAGGTCAAACTCATGGAATCCACAAACAATACTTGATGTACTGCAGAAAGGATTTCAACACACACAAATGATCATTACAGAGACAGAGAAAAATTGAAAAAGTCATAATTATTCTCTTTGAGTAAAGCTAAATAATGTATCTAATATGGACAGCAGCTGATCTTAAGAGCAGAATCCAGTGCCATTTAACTCACATTTTACAACTCCTAGCCAAATTTTAGTCTCAAACCTAAATAATGGTCATTCCATCTATCACCCATTGTAGCACCCACATTCTACTGATAATATCCCCTACTGGAAAAGTTATGCTTTGCTCATATCTCCCACACACATTCCAAATAAAACTATCATTCTTGGGGATGTCAACATTAACTGGCTATCTCTGAATTCCTCACAACACCTTTAAATCTGTGCACGGCTTTTACTCAACTCATCTCTGGATCCCAATTTATTTCAATAACTCTACAGCCTCATCTCTCCTTGACTGGATTCTTGTCTCTCACCTCTCTACCACGCAATCCTGAAATGCTATACCAAATTCCCTATGATCACTCCAACAAAACAGTGTGACACATCCCATCAAGCTAAACCCCATTGACAGACCTCGATGCTTTGCCAGAGATGGCCTTCATCTGTCAAACCTGGGTTTCTGGATACTGGCTAAGGCTCTTGCCAACCCTATTGTGCCTTTTTAGGTGATGTTCCAAAGACCAAATTATCCCCATAACAGCTATAAATAAATGCAATCTGAGAGCCATACTGCTCAATGCTAGAAGTCTAAATCTCAAGATGCACTTGCTCGAAGCACTTCTCAAAATGGAGAACATCAACATTTGTGCTAGTTTAAAGAAGCAGAAAGCACCCCTGCGCTACCAGGCTATAACTCATTCCACACCTTTCGGCCCCAGAACATGGACTGAAGCTCCACAGGTTGTGGTGTCTCCATATTCATAAAGGATATGCACACCTCCAGATGAGTAGCCCAGCATAGTACATCTGAAATACTTCAGGTACAACTAACATTGGGTAAGACAGCAATTCAGGTAGTAGCCTGCTATAGGTCCCCAACCATGTCCCAAGACTCTCACTCCATGTTCCTAAGCACCCTGGAAACTATTAGGGTCCAACCCAACACTCTCATACTAGGTGACTTCAACTATCCATTAATCAACTGGAAAACTACTCATGCACCAATACACTGACCCAACGCTTCCTGGAATTCATCAGTTCCAATACCTTGGACCAGCTTATTTTTACCCCCACCAGAGGAAAAAACATCCTTGACCTGGTTATTGCTAACATGGGCAACCATTGCTCTACACCAATAGTCAATTCCTCCCTGGTTAGATCCGACCACAAACTAATCACCATGGAAATCCGCATCTCGCCCACACCCCCCCGCAAAGGTAACCACCATGAAAAACTTCTCCAAAACTGACTTTGAGTTCCAAAAACCAGAGGTGGCAAACTTCACGGCACCCATTTTCATGGAAAATAGATGCATGACTGCTGAATCCTACACCAATGCACTGTACAAACACGTACATAAATGCATGGAACTAGCCATCCCCAACAGAACCAAGACAGTCTCCTCCAAAAAATGGAAGCCAATCTGGTGGGCCCCTGCCATTGATAAACTCTACAATAGAAGTAAGAAACTGTTGCAGAAAAAGGTGAAGTCCCAAGACTGGAAAAAACTCCATTATTAGCCTCAAAAAAAAAGTTGAGATCCCTCATCAAAACTTCTAAAGCCAGCTATGAAGGCAGAATTGTGGAAGACATTAAAAGCAACCGCAAAGCTTTCTATAGTTATATCAAGAATCTCCATGGCAATACCTAAGTTTGCTGTGAGTTATTGCACAATGGTACCTCCTATACTGAGCCAACAGATATTGCCAACATACTGGATGACAGATTCAGTGCCAACTTTACCCCCCCAAAGGACCAATCACAATACCAGAGGAATGCCAGGCACCCAGCATTACTGCAGCACAGGTTAAAGCTGCATTGTCCAAGGCCAAGAATACAGCTTCCATTGGACCTGACAATATCCCTGGATGCATTCTACATGAACTACAAAGTGAAGTGGCAACACATCTGTGTGCCCTGTTCAATCACCGTCTCACCTCAGACTTTGTCCCTACTGAATGGCGCAGGGCTGCAGTCACCTCTCTCCATAAAGGGGGAGCGACTACAGACCCTGGGAATTATCGCCCCATTAGCCTGATGAGTCTGATATGTCAGGCTGCGGAGCGTATCATTATGGACCTAATTAACAAGGATATAGGAAATCTCCAAACTCTAGATCCAACTCAGTTTGGTTTTGCGAAATGTAGATCATGCCTGCTCAACCTGGTTGACTTCTTTGAGTCAATCACCAGTGCTGTGGATGAGGGCAAGGCAGTTCATACAGCCAAGGCCTTTGATACCATTCCCCACTCAGGAATTATTGATAAACTCACCTGACTAGGCATCAACCCCTATATCACTAGGTGGTTTGCAAACTGGCTCACAGATAGAACCCACAGTGTGAAAGTAGCAGACTCCAAGTCCGACTGCTAACCAGTCATGAGTGGAGTCACACAGGGATCAATCCTGGGTCCTCTCCTATTTGGCATCTACTTCTCAGAAGTCCAGGCCAACATGGAGGGACTCTGGCTGACCAAGTTCGCAGATGACTGCAAGCTGGGAGCCATTATTAACTCCCCTAGTGATGTAGACGTCTTACAGAAAAGCCTCACTGAGACCAATGACTTGTGTCAAAACCATGGTCTTAAGCTTAATGCCAAAAAATGTATCATCATCCCCTTTGAGGGAAACTCAGTTCCCACTAATTACCACATCAATAGCAGCCCACTGAACACAGAAGGCATTATAAGAGATCTGGAGACACAGGTTGACAGCAACCTCTCCTTCAACCACCACATTGCCACTGTGGTCAGAAAGTCCTTCTGTGTGGCACATGTCATTATCAAAAGTTCTGCATCCAGGAAGAAAGAGGTCATCATCTGTCTCTACTCTTCACTCATTAGGCCAGTCATTGAGTATAATGCCCCATTTGGCATGTACCTCACTAGACACATGCAACAGCTGGAGAGGCCATAAATGTACCTCATGAAGAGGATCCTAGGCCTTAAACACTTGTCCTACATGGACAGACTCAAAAAACTCCAGCTATTCTCTGTCTCATATCATCTACTAAGAGGTGATCTCTGCTTGACTTACAAAGCCATGTCTGACCCAGCTCTGTTAGAAATGCTACATCTAAAGAAATCCCAATCCCTCCACACCACATGCTCTAGAGACTCCAGAGACTGCCCATGCTCTTGATCTCAAACACATACATGTCAAGCAGAGCACTCCTCACTCAGCTCTTCAAGAGAAATCTTTGATGAGGATGGAAATAGAAAGAACTAATGTCAGCTATGAACCTATGTTCTCATTCAACCATCACATTGACAGCTGCAGTATGGCACAGGTGTGCATATATATATATATATATATATATATATATATATATATATATATATATATATATATATATATATATATATATATATATATATATATATATATATATATATATATATATATATATATATACCTAAAATTTGGAAGTGTTATCTGACATACAGCAATATTACATTATACTGATTACCTGGGAACATATGCCTGGGTTCATCAACATGTTGTACTGTTGTTATATACAGAAAAATATGACATGTTCAGTTCACTTTAAAACTTTGTGGAATTCATTGTTTGTACAATTGTGTTGCTATTCACAAAGATTATTCAGGTGTTCCACAGAAGTATTTTGGGACTGTCAGCATTTGTGTCATTAACTGTTCTGCATGAACTGCATCCACAACAGTTGTAATGTGTGCATATATGGTGCCAGGGCTGTTTCCCACACATTTTCACTGAAAAACATATAGGCATATCATGTGCAAATGATTTAATGTATTGAAATAGGTTGAGCTGTATGACTGTTAACAGTTCCACTGTGATGCATATGCTTTATGGTTGTGAGGTTGGTATAATGGGTAAGGTGTTTACCTTCTTGGCACAAGGTATGGGGTATGATTCTCAAATGGACTAACTGGATAGGCTTAAAATGGCCCACAAGGGCAAGTAGCCTAGTACTAATCTATGAATTTATGTTGTATTCAGAGGTGATGTCACCAAGAATTTCATGACTATATCTGAAATCCTAAGGGGAATACCCAGCTATGCACAGAGCTAGTTGTGGATGGCAATACCCATACTCAACCACAGGAAATAGACAACCTGCTAGATGACAGATTTGGGTTAAACTTCAACTGCCTGTCCCCACCAGTCATCACCCAAAGTCCATTCCGTAGCCTATTATCTCAAGAGAACAGGTCATCTCTCACCTCTCTAAAGCTAAAAGCATGACATCACTGGGTCCTGACAACATCTCAAGTTGCCTTACAAATAACTTCAAACATGACCTAGCAGACCCACTTGGATCCCTATTTAACAACAGCCTCCAAACAGGCTATGTTCTGGCAGAATGGTGGACAGCAACAGTCATCCTTCTGCACAAGGGGGGACCATCAACATAACCCGGGAATTATAGACACATAAGCCTGAATAGCCTCATCGGTAAGGCCATGGAAATAATCATCATGGACCTTATCAACAAGCACATAGGTAATCTCATAACTCTGGAACCAAACCAGTTTCTATTTGTTAAGGTTACAGCATGTCTGTTAAATCTGGTTGACTTCTTTGAGAAGGTCACCAAAGCCATGGATGAGGGAAAGACTATGCATCCCACCTAATTTGACCTGGCCAAGGCATTTGACACAATTTCCTACTCAGATATTATAGAAAAACTCTCTCAGCTGGGCATAAACCCCTACATCATCAGCTGGGTAGCCAAATGGATCACCAACGAGGCACATACTGTCAAAGTGAGTGAATTCACCTCTACCAAGAGGAGGGGTGTACCACCGGTTTCTGTATTAGATCCTTTCCTGTTCAGTATTTATTTCAAAGAAGTCAATGCAATCATAGACAGTCTCTGTGTCAGACTGTAAACTCAGGTCAATCATGGAATCCACAAACAATACTGATGTACTGCAGAAAGGATTAACACACACAAATGATCATTGCCAGAGACATGGAGAGAAAAATAAATGAAAAAAGTCATAATTATTCTCTTTTATAAAGCAAATACTCCATCTAATTGCAATATGGACAGCACATCTTAAGAGTAGATCCAGTGCCATTTCTAACTCTACTTTTACACCCCAAGCCTTCTCCCCAGCCGAAATTTTATCTGTAAACCTAAATATTAATGGTCATTCCACTATCACCATTGTAGCAATTTACATTCTACCAGGTGATAATATCCCCTACTGGAAAATATGCTTGCTCATATCTCCCAACACATTCCAAATAAAACTATCATTCTTGGGGATGTCAACATTAACTGGTTATCTCTCCTCTCGGAATTCCTCACAACACCTTAATCTGTACGGCTTTACTCAACTCATCTCTGATCCCATTTATTTCAATAACTCCCATACAGCCTCATCTCTCCTTGACTGGATTCTTGTCTCTCACCCTTTCAAATACCATAATCCTGAAATGCTACCAAATTCCCTAAGTGATCACTGCCCAATAAAAATAGTAAGATACACATCCCATCAAGCTAAACCTCAAAAGTTTATCAAACATCGACAACTAACAAACTTTAATCCTGAAACTCTCAATCTTTACTATCAAAAGTGAACTAGAATCCCTTAAAACTACTCCCCTTGGATGAAGCTGTCCACTTTTTTAATTCCACTTTCCTTAGTATATTAAATTATCTGTCACCCCTTAAACAGTCCGCATAAAGTCTAACATATCCCCGTGGCTGACAGTAAACACACGTGCACTACTAAAAAAAAAAAAAGACAGAGCATGGAAAATTTGGACTAAAACTAGACAACAACCAGACCTCCAGAAATATAAAGAACTTAGAAATCTTGCCAAAAGTCACATAAATAATGATAAGAAAAACTTCTATAATAATCCATCTTCTACCTTTAAATCCAACCCTAAAAAGTTTTGGCACTCTGTAAATCAAATACTACACCCAGGTACGCAAGTCTTCCCTAACCCTCATCCTGACAAAACACATGAGGAAACTGCCTCCATATTTAACAACTACTTTATAGACTCAATATCCAAATTACCAAATCAAGTCACAAACCATCCCACCAACAATAATAGACCTAATAGGTCAAACTCTTCCATCAGTAGTAACCATACCACTACCTTCTCCCTCAAATCTGTCTCCACTAACGATAATAAAACTCTACTATCTAATAAAAACCTTGCTCCACATCCATAGACAACATTCCCTCTGCATTCCTTCAGGCTGCTGCTGATGTTCTTGCTTACCCAGTTTCTATTCTAATAAACTGCTCTATTACGGAATCCACAGTCCCTTCCATCTGGAAGCAATTTTACACCCTTCCAACATACAAAGGAGGAAACTCCACAGATATAACTCATTTTAGACCCATAGCCATACTCTCACCTCTCTCCAAAATTCTGGAAAAATGTATATACAATCAAGTCTTACACTACCTTCTGCAAGAAAATCTACTCACACCAACCCAACATGGCTTTCGTCCCATGCACAGCACTAGAACAGCTCTCCTGTCTTTCCTAAACTCTGTATCACTAGCTAGAGACAGTAACAAACTTATTTCCTGTCTCTTCATTGACCTCTCTAAAGCCTTTGATACAGGCTCTCATAAACTTCTTCTCCTTAAACTAGCAAACTTACACTAGATGCTTGTGTGATAAGTCTTAATGTGTTGCACTCAGTAGATACACAGCTCAGTAATGACATGGGTTTGATTCTTGCAGGTGGTGAGTGTGGCTTACGTGTCATGCAAGTCTACAACTGGCCATGACTGGCCCTGATTTCAAATCCAGTTTTAACAATGGCTTTCTTAAACTATCCAAAAACTGTTCATTTTTGGGGAAGGGTTGGTGAATTCCATTTATAGACAATCATTACAGCTGCATACATCTGTTTCTGAAGAACACATATAATAAGTTACACTCACATATTCTGTGAATGCTGTACTTTAATGGTGGTAATAGTGGTAAAGTGTGCATGATTGTGCCTGTTACTGTCTACATTTGTCCAGGAGTCTGCTGCTATTTGTCCCTGACTGGGTGAGAGTTATGGTGACATGTCAGTCATATTCAAGCAAGCCATTTTGTAGATCTTCAGAGTATGCACATCCCCTTAATTTATATACCATTTTTGCTAAATGTTCTCTCCAGTGACCATGTTAGTGTTGTTTATATCACATTCATCTACATTAACATGTAACTAATGTGATTGCTACATATATACCATAATGTGTGTTTATATCATAATATATTTACTCAGGAGGTATGAACAGCAGTACATACTGTGCTGTCTACAAATGTGCTTAATGTTATGCTACTGACGTGCTGGAAGTGTGCATACATTGATGTATCCTATCATGAGGACATTGACATATTTACCATGCCCTCTTCTTCTTTATTCTTTCATATCATTCATGTCTGTGCCTGTTTTCATCAGCACACATTCACTGTCCAGTGTACATTTCCTTGTATTTGGCCTTTCTGTTTAAACCACCACCTCTCCATTATTTCATTATTCAAATATTTTTTTATTGCACATTGCACTGAGTACATTTTTCTTTACTGTGTTATTACTGCTGGTATTGCAGTATTTTTATCCCTGGTAGTCATTGCAGCTGTCCTCACAATCTTGCCAAGCAAGTTTGCTCGTAAGCAAGCTTGAATGCATTCTGTTTCTGGCTCATGCTGCTCTGCATAGTTTCCTGGCTGGCAGCACTATTGCTGGCCATGTAATCATGCTTGTATTCATGTAAGTGCAATGAGCAGCATGAATATGCCATTAGTGCAGTGGTTCAGTGCGCTAACACATAAACCCTGTGTAGGCTTCATGTAAATCCCCATGCCAATTATAATCTCCTCTGTTTGGCAAGACTGATAGGTTTGGTTAGATTTTCCATAACTCTGATGTCTTATTCCATGGAACTTGAGTTTTTAAGTTCACAGTTACCATATTTATAGAATAATATTTATAGAATAATATATACATATCTACATATATATGTGTACATACACACATATATATGCATATTTAAGGATATTTTCCCTTTTACCCATAGCTCTCTGATACATGTTTTTGCTTATTGTGAGGTTTTCTGCAAGTACATCCACTTTGTCCTGTAGCTTGGTTATCATTTCATTCTTTATTGATAACATATTGTATTCAAAATTTTCACAGTTAGTTTTTGAATGTGTTTAGACAATCCTTTATTACTGCTTTTCATATCAAGCTACAGGTATAGTTACTGTGGAAGATTTGCTAAGACAAGCAAGTAGTTTGTATACTTGTGTAATATAGTCTTGTTTTCACAGTTAAGGCATATTCTGAGTTCTAAGAAGTAACTAATGTTTTCTTTCTGGAGTATATTTTATGATTAATATACATGCATATTTATGTCTAACTGGTATATTTTCATACATGCAAAACTTAATAGAACATAACTTTTGTAGACTTATCTGAGTAAATTTATTTGGGCCATCAAGGAAAGCATCAAGTATGTTTTTGTAAGTATGTCATCTTTTGCATCATAGTTTTCAGTGATAATATTCTAGAAAGGATAATTTATTTATGACTGATTTGGATTTTACTCTTGGTTCAGAGATGATGGTGTTGTGATATGTGTTGATAACAAAAGGTTATAACCATAGGTGGGGTGCAGAAAGATCTCAAGTTTTGCAGTAGGATCACTAAGATATCACCAACCTGGTTGAATTTTCTATTGTTTGCCACAAGTTATTTTGACTAATGCACTCAATTAATATTAGGCCATATTTATATTTGATGCTGAGTCATTTACCAAGTCATTGTATTTTCACTGATTTTTACATTTTGGAGTTTAGCCAGGAAACTCCTATTAAAAGCAGAATCAGATTTAGGAAACAAGCTAGCATGACTTCCCCATCAAGAAGAGCTGAGAGTAAAACTTCCTGCTGTTTTGCATTTGTGTAACAGAAGAGTTGGACAAAATAGTCCTGATGATGTAACCATTTGATATTCTGGAATTCATTAATGTGAGTCCTAAAGCAATGAGGCAGAATGGACAAAAATGTGGCCTTGCATGTACTTGTGTCAGTGGTTCAACAGGTAGTACATTTGCCATTGGTACAAAAAGCTGTGGGTTCTAGTCTCATGACAGCTACATTAATTGCTGACAGTGCAGTATAGCCTAAGGGGTGCTGCACTCCTGAGTGTGTTGTCCTTCATATGAGATGTTAAACTGAGCACTCATCTGCTTGAGATGGTGGGAAGCTCGGTTCAATGTAAAAGATCTCATAGCACCTACTGGAGTGGTTAGGGTTCCTTTATTTTACAAAAAAGACATATTTACAATATTTATAGTGCATTTTACATCACATATCTACGTATAACTAAAGTGTTTTTCTCAGTATTTACTATATATATATATATATATATATACATATTTTTTTAATCTGACACCCACTCTAATTTTCACAACCAAAATGTTATCTTTTTTAATATTTCTGATAAATCTCATTTAGCATTATACATGATTTCTTTAACTCTTTGATTCCAGATAATCCAAATCACATTAAATATTCTTCCATCCATTTGATCTACATACTTTTTTTTTACTTTTGTCTTTATAAAAACATGTTCAATTGTGGCCATATTCATCTCATCTGTTCTCTTCATATCATCAGGATAATTTGTATTTCTTAATTTATCTCATAATTTCACAATTCTTTTATATTAAAAAACATGTTCCACAGTTTTCCCTTCTCCACAATTATTACATACTCTTTTATATCTTTTTTATAAGGCATATTAGCTTTTACTAGTGATTTCTTTATAGCAAACCTTCACAAAAAATCCTGGCATTCAAACATCTTTATATCTTTCACTTCTAGATTTTGTAGCTTTGATTTTCATGTGTTGTAATTCTTTCAATGGATAAATATATATATATATATATATATATATATATATATATATATATATATAAATGTCCTTTTCCAGTTCATCCATAGTTATTTTCTACCTTATAAATGTTTCTTGGTAAGCCTTTATTTCATAATTTTCATAAATTCTTTCTTTTTTATAACTTTTTATCATACTCCATTCTTTTTTGTATGCATCCTTTAATATCTTTTTTTTTATTAAATTCTCATTTTCTTCTCTTAACCATTTAAGCACTTTATACAAATTCAAAAATGCTGCATATGCAATGGGTTTATTAATACCAAACCACCTTCTTTTTTCCTACATACAATATTCCTCTCTTTGCAGGGTTTAATCTAGATCCACATATAAAATTAACCATAACATTGATAAATTCCTTTTTACATATTACTGACATATTAAATATACTAGCCAGGTAAGCTAATTTACCTAATGCCACAGAATTCAAAAGAAAAGCTATACTTTTTCATAAATTAAAGTTTAAATGTTTTCCAATAATCACATATATGCTAGGCTTTTACTGCTACAGTCTTCCATTGTAAATCTACACTCTAGAATATCTTGCTTTCAAAATCTGATTCATAGTATACCTAATTCTTGCATACTAAAATCAATTTCTTTTATATTTCCATCATACCCTAATTCTTTATTCTTTATTCTTTATTTAGGTGCATACCTCTTACCTGTAAACATTTATTTAAATGCTTTATGGCTTCTTTTACTCCAGTCATTTGCCTAGTGATTAACATAACATTATCATCATATGATAACATTGTAAGTATCTCTATGCTTTATTTTGTCATATAACTTAAATTTTTTAACTCTTGATTAATCAGATTTGCTATTAAATTCGTTACTAATATAGATATTGTACTACTCAAAGCACAACCTTGTCTTATTCCTCTCTTAATATATTTATTTCACCATTTAACCAACCATCAATTAATATTTTTACTTTATTATATTCATATGAAGTCCTACAGGCATTCCTTATCATAACACTTATATTACAGGATTTGAATATAGCCCATAAATTGCCATGTCATATAGTATCAAAAGCTTTACTTAAGTCTCCTACCATAATATATAGCTCTTCTCATCCATTCAGAATGTCATCTACTAATGTCTACTAATTTTCTAATGACCATTAATAATTCTGAACTTTCTCTCCTTTTAGCATTATATATTGTATCTTGTATAATGTTCACAATTTTTGTATCCATTTTTTTATCATTTTCATAAAATATTATAATCTACATTATTCATTACTATAGGCCTCCAATTTCTTATTTCATTTCTTTCACAATTTTTTCATATAAGTTTAAGTATTCCACTATATAATTATGTATTCATTATATTTAAAAACCTCCATTCAACCATTCATTTTACACTTCAGTATTCCTTTTGTTCTATTGTCATATATTTGCACATTTGATATTCTATTCCATCACATCCCACTGCTGTTTCTACATTTACTTATTTTGATATTATGCTTAATTCGTCTAATAATGTTCTCTTTTCCAAATCCATATTATCTTGATCAGAAAAAGTTTTTACTGTCCATGATATTTTTCCTTTCTCTTCTCTTCAAACATTTCTTTTATATAATTACTACTATTTTTGTTATACTTTTTAATCCATATATATATCATTCCCTCTTTATCTTTCAATTTCCTCATTACACTGTCTTCTTTTATTATTTTCCTTAAGTACAGAGCAAATTCTTCTTTCTTTCTTTCTTTCTTTCCCTGAAGAAAATATCTTTGCTTAAATAATAAATTCTTAATTTCTTGGATTATCCCATAAATTTATTTTTCTTTACTTAAATATCTTTTTTTTCTAAATTGATATATGCCTTTTTCCTTACAGTATAATATATTTTCTTTATTTCTTCCCTGTTATCTGTTTTCCACACTATATAACATTTTTATAGTTTGTTTTAAAAGACATCCACCATTTAGACCAGTCTTTATAAAATTGTCTCATACTAATATGAGCCTCCCATAATTCTAGCCATCCTATTTGCTCATTTCCTTCCCATTCTCTCTCATGTAACTGTTTTAAACCTTTTCCTATCTTAATGACATCTTCTTAGTCTTTTATATCTACCCAGATAGGTATATGATCTGAAAAATCGGTTTCTATAGTACCTTCTTCCATAGTCTGCATTCCAATGGATAGCAGAAAATAATCTATTTTCATTCTATATATTCCTGTACTATATGTCCAATCACTATTATTCCAAATACTTAGTGAGCCAAATTTCTTAATTTCATCAACTTTTTAACATCACCTCCTTTGTTGTTTTTTGTCTTCCTTAAATCCTAATTTAAATCCCCTGTTATAATAATTTCCATAGATATATAGTTTAAGGATATAAACATGGGTGTACCCCAAGGTTCAGTACTGGGCCCACTACTCTTTAATATTTTTACCAATCAATTATCTACCTCCATTCCTCAGTCTTTGCTGGTACAGTATGCTGATGACCATAGCCGATACCCTCTCCGATCTACATACTACAACAAAGAACTCCTTTTTATCTATTGAATAATGGCTCAACCAAAACCAGTTAATCTTAAACCCAAAGAAGACTGGGTCTATATTAGAACACCGAATATTCAAAATGTCAAGTGTTCTAATATCGAACCCTATCAATCGAAAATTCAAAACATCGAACATTCAGAACAGCAAATTTTTTCCTAGGGAAAAAAATTGCTGTTCCAAAACACATACACACAACACAAGCACACCAAACAAACAGCAATCCACACACATACACCTAAACTCTTACACCTAACCTACACTAAACTTTACATACACCACTAACTATTCACTTACCTTAACCCAAACCCTAACCCTAAGCTCCATCACTATCGCACAGTCACCTCACCCGCACCCTAACCCTAACTCACCTACCCCACCCTAACCCTCATGTCCACACAATCACACACTTACCTGACCCACGCCCTAACCCTAACTCACCTAACCTGCCCTAACCCTCATGTCCACACAACTGCACACTTACCTGAACCCGACCCGTAACTTTCCACCAGAGCGCTGAAAATACCAAAGCAACAGAAATGGACAACCAAATTCTTTCCCTAGGAAAAAATGTGGTTTTCTGTTTCTTCGACATTTTCAGCATTCGCTGAAAATGGGTCAATATTAGAACACTCGACATTTTGAATTTTTGGTGTTCTAATATAGACCCAAGAGGACCAAACTCTTACTTTTTGTCCCAAAAACAATATATCATCTAAAACCTACTTTCTCCATCTGTTCTCACAATAACACACCCATCATGGTAGAAACTCACACCAAACTAATTGGGATCATTATTGATCATTATTGATCATTATTATTATCTCAATAATATTAAGAAAACCCACCAAAAACTTTTTAACATTACCTCCTTTTTTTGTTTTGCTTAAATTGCAATTTAAATTCCCTGCTATAATAATTGCCATGCTTATAGCCACCAGTGGCGGCTCATGATATCAGACTGCAGGACTGCAGCCCCCCCCCCAGCTGTGTACCACAATGATACAATCCAATAACTTCAGTAACTTCACATAGAAAGTGAATCCAGACTGCTGCCTTACCTGTCCGGATTCAGGAAGAAGGCAGCAGACTGCTGATGCCCCAGAAGTCTATACAGTGCTAACAGCATAGACAGGAAGGGGATCAGACTGCAAGGTTGGCAGTTTTGGAATGGAACCTTCACAAACAGGAACCCGGAGGTGTGCATTCTGGCATGCATAGATGAGAAGAGCCAGCTTTGGATTTCTTTTGCTGCCAAGAAACCATATGGAGTTTAGTGCAGCTTTGGATTTTATTTTGCTGCTGAGAACTTTGCAGCTTGGATGTGCCATTCGGAGTTTTATTTTGCTGCTGCTGGCAGGTAGGGACTGAGAAAGACCAAATGAAAAAATGCCAGCACCAAGAATGAATTGAGTAATAGTAGCTTTATTTAAGCTGAAATTCTAGACCGGTTTCAGCACATGGCTTTCATCAGTAGATTGTTACACATAAAATGAGAAGGCCCTGCTATAAATACCTTTATAACTGGAAGTAGAATGACATCATTTCCTGTCTCAAGAAGAAAATGTAATTGTTACAAAAATAAACATAAAAATAGAAATAAATATTAGTATACATAATGTAATACAATTCAAAATGCATGTGCTTTCAAAATATACATATTCTAACATCAATATTAAAGTCAAAAAAGAAAAAAAGAACAATGTTTGAATTATGATAATTTGTCATTAAGTCCAGGGGAAAACAAACTCCCTAATTTCACTATCCATCTTTTCTCTTTGTTATTCAGAATATCATGCCATCCAGTTTTAAAAGCACAGTTGCCTATAATGTTGTCAATGATAGTGAATGAAAACTTGGCAGTGGGATGATTCATAGTGTGTCTGTATAAGGCATTTGTAATCCTACCATTTCTGATGTCCCCCAGGTGTTCAGATATTCTAATTCTGAACTGTCTGGATGTCTGTCCAACATAAAAGGCTTGACATGTGCATGTTGCAAGATAGATAATCCAATCCGAACTACAGTTACCAAAAAAACCAATATCATATAAATGACCAGTGTTTTTGCTAGTAAAAGTTTTAGTTTTAAATATGTAGCCACAAAAGCTACAATGACCACAAGGGTATATTCCAACTAGTTTCTCACCTGTTAATGTTCTTTGGGATAAAGTTTCATCCCTAGAGTTAACTTTCTTATAATGTGAGAAATGAGATCCCAGTGTTTTCCCTTTTCTGTATGAAAATGAACATTGCTCCCCCAAATAGTCCTCTAAGAGTGAATGAGACTTCAGTATGTTCCAATGTTTATCTATAATATTAAGAAGATGTTTAGTATTTCTACCATAGGTTGCAACAAATCTGCAAGTTTCTTGATTGGTCTGTTTTTGATGTTCTTTATATTCCAGTAGTGAATCCCTAGATTGGTTTTTGCTCCATTGCATGGCAGAACTGATAGTATGTCTAGAGTATCCTCTAGTAAGAAACCTATTGGCTAAGTCATCATGATGTTGTTTTAAATCTTGCTCAGAGGAACATATCCTTTTGAGCCGCAAAAACTGTGATTTAGGAATATTATTAATTGTGTGTTTAGGATGTAGACTGTTGGCATGGAGCAAGGTGTTAAATTCGGGAAATTTTCGATATACAGAAGTTTTTAGTGTATTGTCTGGTTGGCGCTGTAAAAAGACATCCAAAAAATGTATTTCATTATGATGATAGTCCACCGTAAATTCTGTACCCCAAATGTTTCCATTAAGATGTTCAACAAATTCTTGAAGATAATCACTGCCCCCTTTCCACACTAGCCAACAGTCATCCAAATATCTTCTCCAGATATCAATCTCTGGTATATATACATTGTGCAACTCATCATAGATGATGTGTTCCTCCACATAACCCATATAAAGGTCAGCATAAATGGGTGCAAATGAGGCACCCATTGCCGTACCCTGTATTTGCCAATAGCAGTCTTGTTTGAAGTAAAAGATATTCTTGGTAAGGATATGTTCAGCTATGCAAATAAGTAATGTATTGAATCCTGGGGCATAAATATTAGCTTTGTTTAACCAAAAATCCAAAGCTGCTAGTCCTGCCCAGTGTGGAATACTAGTATATAGAGATTTGACATCTAGGGTACACATTAGCCAATCCGGCTCCAATTCTGATTCAGAGACAATTTGCAGAAATTCAGTAGTGTCTTGAAGTCTGGCTCTAATTAAACATAGAAGGGGTTTCAATTTTTCAGTTAAGAAAACAGAAAGTGGTTCTGTAAGTGATGCAATCCCAGACACAATAGGTCTGCCTGGCGGTTCATGTAGAGATTTGTGGATTTTCGGTACTAGATATAAATATTGTTTAGCTGGATCTTTGACCGTCAAATGTGATCTGATCTTATCAGAAATGATGCCAGCCTCCACAGCTTCCTGTAAGAAGTCATCTATTTCTCTTTTGAAATTAGGTGTAGGGTCGGTACTCATTTTCATGTAGTGATGATGGTTAGACAGCTGTCTATTTCCTTCATCCCAATAATAATCGGCATCCATAACTACAACCGCACCCCCCTTATCAGCAGAGAGAATGACAATATCAGTATTATTCTTAAGATGTGTTAGGGCAAGGTGTTCAGATTTGGATAAATTATGCTTGGTGTTGTAATCTGATCTCAAATGGAAATGTAAGTCTTTGATAACTGCCTGTTGAAAAATAGCCACATGTTTGTCCATTGGAGGATTAAATGTTGATTTATGAAACCGAAATTCAGAAGATCTTTGAGGAGAATCAGAATGATCATGTTGTCTGAAAAATAAATTCAGGTTAATCTTTCTACAGAATGCAATAGTATCTGATACTAGAGAACTCTCATCAATAAAAAAGCCAGGAATGAATCCAAGACCTTTATTGAGTAATGTGTGAGAAAGCCATTACTCAGTGTGTGTTCAGAGATTCATTTTGCAGCCGTTATTGTGTGACAGTGTGTGTGTGTGTGTGTGTGTGTGTGTGTGTGTGTGTGTGTGTGTGTGTGTGTGTGTGAAATGCCATAGTCAGTTCATACCAGTGGCTATAGGGAGAACTCAGGATAGGATACCTGCTGGTTAGACAATACCTCAGGCTTGAACCCTGTACCCTGGATTCAGGTAACAAGAGCCTGAATTCTCTACCCACCACCATCTGTGAAACTTTTTGCCTCATATTTTGTTCTGTTCATCATAAAATCTGTGGTTTCTGAATATGTAATTCCTTAGATAGTTGATGATGCAGTGGTAGCATTGTTGCCTCACAGCTAGAGGTTCTCTGATTTGATTATTGGCTGGGGTGCCTTCTGTGTGGAGTCTGCATGTCCTCCCTGTGTTTGTGTGTGGATTTGCTCTGGTGTCCTCCCATGTTACAAAAACATGTGTCTGCAGTATTTCTCCCTGGGCCTCTGTTGAAAATTGGCTTTTGTTCCCAGTCAGAATTTCCTGGTCAACAAATGTTAAATAAAACTGACAGACATTTGAATTTCAGACTTCATATTCTTCAGAAAGTACATAGTATCACAAAACCTTTTATTCTAGCAATTTTCTAAGTTTATAAGATGAATATTTGAAATTTGTCCCTATTTTTGGGACTGTATTCCCCCATTATTGGCTTTGTCCAGGTGTTTTGTGCTAAGAGGTTGACAACTATGGTGAGAACTGAATTCACTAAAGGGTAGTCATTTAAGTTTCAGTCTTCCTCTCTTTCATAAAACAGCTGATTTGGCATAGTGGTATGTTGCTCTGACTGTTTTGCACAGGGTCCTGTCTTCAAGACTTGGCAGTGAAATATAAGGTGGTAACACAGCATTTTATATTCGCAACTTTCCAAGATTATACAAGCAATGTTTAAAATGTGTCCCTGGATTTTGGGCTTTTGTCCCTCCTCAATAAAGTTTGGCTTTTTCCAGATTTCTTTTGCTGCGAAGTTGAGAGATACAGTTGAGTGTCGAGTAGATTTTACAAGGAGCTGAGAGCTGCAGGGAAACTGAGGTTTAGTGCTGCTTATGCTAAGTCGGCTTGTATTGTTAATAACACAACAGGTAGTGTACTTGCTTTTGACGCAGAAGGCTGTGGGCTCTGCTCCCACAAGGGGTGGGTGCTGCCGTACTGAAAATGTCCTCTTTGGTGAAGATACAGGCACTTTATTTGTAGATGAAACAATGAAATATAAAGTTGTTTGCTAGCAGCAAGCTCTTCATTAGTTACAGATCTCTTTAATATGGAATTTTATATATGACTTACTTCTGCAGATATTGTGCATATTTACTGATACTCGTGGACTGTAGAAGTTTGAGTAGACTTGTATGATGGAAGTGTTCTCAATTGGGCAGTTTTGTCATTATTGGTGCATGCATTTTGTTTCATTGTTTACTGGAAAAAATGTTCAAAACAATAAATTTAAAACACCGTATAACAACTGTACTGTATTACACAAGGAATATAATTTAATACAATCAGGAAGGTGTATCACACAACACATGTATGTCTTGTGTGCAAGGGGGCCTATCATTTGAAAACAGACCAAAGTTAATCTTTATAATAGCCAAATGTATTTTCTTTGAATGTGGATTTCCATGCTGTTTGAATGAATGTGAGTTTCAAGGGCAGAAAACTTTTAATGCTAAATCTGTTTTCATTGTGAGACTGCATTGCATTGTTTAGCAGATGTCTTAGTGTTTGTGCTGTAAAATGCAAAATAAAACTTTCAAATGAAATCCAGATCATCATAGAAGTAAAGCAATATACACATTACAGTGTTTATGGTAAATGGGGCAAAATAGCCAAGTAATGGGACATTGGAATGGCTGCAGGGGGGAGGCTCCATTCGACCATGATTTTGTGAGGGGGAAGGGAGGCAAACTCAAAGACAGCCCCGGCTGAACTATACCTCTCAACTGTCCAGGGTTTTGCAGAATGAATAGATTTGCTTCTTATTTTTGGTTTGTTCCTCATAAAATTTGTGTTTTTCTGGCAAGTTATTTAGGAATAAAGTCACTAAATAATGACAGACATTGAGTAGTTTCAGACTACATAACCTTCAGAAAAATGCATGCTAAAGCAAGACCTGTTATTCTATCAACTATGGGCAGGATTCAGGAAGCCTCCGTGTAAGAGTTATAACTCTTACACAGAGGCTGCAGTTAAACAGTGTGATGTCAGTATGTCATGCATATGCATGAGGTGCATGAGGCATGCTGAATCACACTGTAACTCTTACACGGTCCGTGTAAGAGAGTAGAAGCGTGTCCAGACACGCCCAGAAGTCTAGAATGGCTGAATGTGAACAGCCACGAGGGAAGCCATGGAACTGTGAATAACCACACTACACAACACATGCCCCCACAGACCAGCAATGTAAAAAGTGAACAGATGTTGTAAAATGAAAATAAAATATGTTTTATTTTTTTTAAACCCCGTAAATGTTTGCTACTGTGTGCGCTCGTGTGCGCGGGTGTGCTACTAGCGCAACTGCAGTTAGCAATCAGTGGAAAAGGATATAAAAACTAAATATGCAAAGTAAGCCAAGAAATAATAGCATAGCGGTAGAGTTGTCGGCTTGAGAGCAGGCAGGCAAGGTTCGAGCCCACACAACAACCTTTTTTTTTTTTAAATAAGCACTAAAAAGGCCCCTGACAGTATTGTACAAATGTAAAAGTATTCCCTTTTGTAAAATGGAATGAAATGGAGCATATGTTTTCAAGTAATACAATAATAAAAATATTTAGAAATGTACTGATAGCTAAACTGCAGTGAGACAGAGTGCCCATAGCCAAGTAGTGTTTCACAAACTGCAAACTGCTTACCCATAGCTAAGGACTGGTTTAACAGGCTCAAACTGTGTGCAACTAGCTGTGCTACGTTTAACATGTGTGTTACTAGCCAATTAAGGTGTAACCCAGCGTACACCGTTTGTGCGACGCGCCCACAAGCTAACCGGCGGTGTGCATGCGTGAGCTGGTTTTAAATGCTTAATTGACAGGTCCTGTACTCATTTCGAAAGAAAAATAAATTCCCACTGTTAGTCTCGAACCCAGGACCGTGGTAACACTTGTCTGTATGACCTACCACTAAGCCATGACTCTCATACAAGAAAATAGTGCTAAAATAAATATAACATGTAATAGTAGGAATCAATAGAAAGGTAATATAGGATGTGTACTACCCAAAGCATGTCAGGTAGACTTTAATGCCTGAATTACTGGATTCTCACACTAGTTTAGTGTTCACGGAAACAGCCCTGCTAATTGTTAGCTTGTACACAATAATGTGAGGTAATGTTCATATATGGAAGTATTATATGTACACATATGTGTATATATATATATATATATATATATATATATATATATAAATATATTAATACATGTGAAATATAGTGGTAGGTGTCAGTATTCACACACACTCACTACAGGAAACAGTGAAAATAAATGCAGCAACCACAATCTACAACACAGCCTGACTCCTGTGAGACTTAATAACCTTTTTAACTGCATAAAGGTGCCTTCAGAACTTTGATTGACAGGTCCTATACTCAGTTTGAAAGAAAAAATTCCTACTGTCAGTTCCAAATCCAGGACCTTGGTAACACTAGTCTGTATGACCTACCACTAAGCCATAACTCTCATACAAGAACATAGTGCTGAAATAAATATCACATGTAATAGTAGGAATCAATATAAAGGTAATATAGGATGTGTACTACCCAAAGCATGTCAGGTAGATTTGTAATGCCTGAATGACTGTATTCCCATACTAGTTTAGTGTTAACAGCAACAGCCCTGCTAATTGTTAGCTTGTACATAATAATGTAAGGTAATGTACATATATGAAAGTATGTATATGTACACATACATACATATATATATATATATATATATATATATATATATATATATATATATATATATATATATATATATATATTAATACATATGAAATATAGTGGTAGGTGTCAGTATCCATACACACTCACTACAGGAAACAGTGAAGATAAATGCAGCAACCAGAATCTGCAACACAGCCTGACTCCTGTGAGACCTACTAACCCCTTTAACTGCTTAAAGGTACCCCAGCACTCTGATTGATAGGCCCTATACTCAATTTGAAAGCAAAATATAAGCATACTAGTAGGCCCTACCACAAGACCAGTGTAACACTAGTCTGTATGACCTATCAGTAGGCCATGACTCTCATACAGGAATATAGTGCTAATTAAGTGGAACATGTAATAGTAGGAATGAAGATAAAGGCAATATAGTATGTGTACTACCCAAAGCATGTCAGGCAGACTTCTACTGTCCCAATTACTGGATTCCCATACTAGTGTAGTTTTAACAGAAACAGCCCTGCAAATTGTTAGCTTGTACCCAATATTGTCAGCTAATGTACATATATGAAAGTATGTATATGTACACATATGTATATATAGCATTACATATGAAATATAGTCGTAGGTGTCAGTATGCATACACACTCACTACAGAGAACAGGCGAGAGAAATGCAGCAACCTGAATTCACAACACAGCATGAAGCATGAGAGATGTACTAACCTTCACACTCACAGAACATTGTCAACAGCATACCAGCATGGTCCACGCCCTTACAATCTGAAAGGGCAACGCCTATCTCACATACCCTTTTATAGCACTGTCCTGAAATCACAGTGAGACATGCAATCAGTACACAACTGGCTGTATGCAATTAGCCAATGCTGCCTTACAATTGGTGCAGAGGCCATCACATGGACATATGCAGATACCTACAAAAGCATCCAGTACCCACACTCCACACATGCAATACAGTCATTGCACAAAACCTACTGAGAAAGAGAGAGAGAGACAGAGAGAGAAATAAAGAAAATATACAGACAGCCAGCAGCAAAACCAGCAGCAGCAGCAAACAGCAAGCAGCAAGCAGCACCACTGACACAGCAACAGCTGCCACAAACACAGGTAATGCAAAGTAGCAGATTAATACTGTGTTTACTGTGACACCTCCAAATGTACCATAGTTCACTATCTATAGGTATGTCCGTGAGATAGGTTGTGTGTACATAGTCCTGAAATATATACATATGTAATATTGCTGTACATGTTGCCCATACTTAAAACTTCCATATCTTAGAACGCAAGGCCAGTTGTGCATATGATGCAGTAGTTACCAGGGTCAGTAGAGGTTTCTCCTCATTGGTGTGGGACCACTGTCTATGTATGGCACTGTTCAGGTACATATCCTGTAGCATAGCCAGGGATTAATATCAGTCTGTCATGTGGTGCTATATCCTCCAGGGGTGAATGTAGCACACATCCAGGGATACCATTTTGTAACAGTGATGCTATGTGTTCTGCAATGTTGAGGGTGGCCCCTCACCCGGACATGTGAGAGGATAGGGAGGTTACAGTCATCTGTGATAACTAATTCCACTTGTGTAGGAGAATGGGGAGGGGGTACCTGCACCTAAACTGTCTGCAACAATGTGGCCAATATCTGTACATTTGGTGAATGTGAAGCATCTTAACACTGCTGACCACAGATGCCTTGCATTCATGTGAATCTGCCCTGTGCTGCAGTAGCCTCCTGCTATTGTTATACAATATGCCTGTATCTGTAGTCCATTGGACAGGATAAATAAGTGGTGTGCATACGTTCCGGGTTAGATATGTGTGTGCACAGTACATGCACTATGTGGGATGTCTGTGGTAAGCTTTTGCAAAGGGGCCAGCAGTGTGTGTTGTGGCTTCCACTGGCCCAATGGGCTGCATGGATAGTGTCACAGTCCTAACTAGTGAATAACTGTGTAATTACATGCATACATAGCAAGGTAGTGTACTGTGCTTGTGGTGTTGTTGTGATATGTATATCCAGGCTGAGTAATGTGTGTCCACATCACAGGGTTGGATGGCAACACACATCCAGTATGTAGGGATGAACATACAGAGTGTTTCAGACGTGTCGCCTGTGCAGAAATATCTGGCCATTACCTGTGCATCCCCCACAACACACACACATGCAACATATGGCGGACGTACTATAGCAGTACACATAGGTTCATAGGTTCATACTAGGCTATTTGCCCTAGGGCATTGATAAGCCTAGTAGAATGTGTTTGTCTTTCTCCACCCAATCATGATCTATGCTGCTATGCCCTTGTCCGACATTAGTATACTGTGCCTCTGTCTAACAGTGACATAGAAGTGAGACCCGGGGTACAACTATGATCTCCATCCCCTCATCCAGATTCCTATGTAAGAGGGTCAATGAGGGACTCTGCCTAACCTGTAGTGTGAGTTCATTACAGAGTGAAGGGAGCCTCTGGGTTAGGAATATGGACCCCCAGCATGTCTTATATATGTCAGTGCTGAGGTTCAGGTCTCCGGAGCATGTGGCTGTATGGGACTCTGATTTCCTGAGGTGCAGCATGTTCATTACTTCTGGGTTGGAAATGGCTGTATATGGCAGGCACAGATTGCCTCTGAACAGGCAGTATGCCACTGAGTACAGCTGGATTCCCTTTAACTGGGCAGCATATGGCATCTGTTTGAGCCCTTTGATCCTCTTGATGAGGTACTGTTGGCCTTTACCAGTTGCTGTAGGTGTCTGGTTAGGTACATCCCAAAAGGTGCATTGTACGCAATTATAGGCCTGTTGATGGATGAGTAAAGAGGCACAATGACCTCCCCTGCCGTACATGTGAATCCCTCATGATTAGCTGGGCTATATAACATGTCTTTCAATCCACGTTGGCCATGTGGTTGACAAATGACAGATTGCTATCATGTTTGTTCCCCAGGTCCCCAATTACATCTTCTGTACTCAATGGCCTAACACCTATGTGGTACTTTGCCACCAATGTGGAGGACTGTTATGGAGGCACAGGCACGTATGGAAAGGTACACCAGACAGGGTCTGAGGGAGCTGAGAGCATGTCGCACAGCCATGACAGACGGCATGCGTGATGTTGCGAATGCTATCCGTAACTTCACAGATGTCGTTGACAGACGTTGTGGCTACATACAACGGCTGCTCCACAACCAGATGTCCATGGGCCAGGGTGATGGTGTGCGTTTGCGACATCGACGTGGCCGTATGCCAGCAACAGCACCAGCTGGCAGTGGCCGCGGGCGACAACAGGCCCACTCATGCACCTCAAGTGCCAGCACCAGCCCCAGCAATGCTGGGTCTGTGCTGTCATCAGGACACCCCAGGAGACCACGTGCACATGGCTCTGGACAGCTCTAACAGGGAACTGTGTCCAGTCAACACCCCCCCGCTTCCAATGACAGTACCCAGTCTGGGTTAGTACCGGATACGGCCCGTAGCACCCCTACCAGGCACAGGTACCGTGTCTGTGCCCACAGACACTGATCTGGATGACCTGACAGGTGCAGTCTGTGGCTGTCCACAAAACCCTGTACATGGCAGCCATTATGTGGGACTGTGTGTGTGCTTACACACATGCAGAAATCTAACACCTAGGGCAAACACATACACACACACACTGCACCAACACCGGTCCACCCTGTACTGCTGCCCCTCACAAACACACATACACACACATGTCAATTGGTGTTACCAGTGGCTGGCTTGGGCATACCTAACCCACACCCTGTGCATATGATGACACTGTGCCACCTCCTGCATACTACAACATTGGTGCAGGAAAAGGTAAACACGTTGCTGATGCACAGGGTGACTACATAGATGTGTATAAGTAGTAACATGTTGGTAACTGTTCACTGTTCCACTATGATTGTGTGTATATCCCAGCAGTCCTGCTGCAGTAACTGTATGAATGTGCTCAATTGTTATATGCACCCATACTACTTACCAAAGTGTACCAGCTGCACACCATCACATGCTACCATTGACTATGGGAATGTGCATCATGTGCTGTTATGTAAATTCAGCTATATGTATCTGTTCTGTCACACATGCATTTACACACACCCTGATACTCCCACACATGCACACGCTCACCTGCTATTCCCATTATTCATTACCCTACATGAGTAGCTGTCAATACATGACAGGTACACATTTGAGTAGTGCACTATGTTGTTTACTACCGATTTCCTCCTCTCTACCTGTACTCACAGGGTGCAGGCAACCTCATTAGTTCAAAGGTGTACTGTGCATCAGGTACTGTGGTACCCTGATTGCCACATCAAACATGTTTCCCATACAGAAATGCACACACAGACACATCCCACATCCACACACTTGCCACATTCAGGCTTCAAAACACTATCTAGGTATATTCTGGTACATGTGCATATTACACTAGCATGTAACACTATACTGAGTACTGGCAGTTGTCTGTTGTCATGTTATTTGTATAGAGTAAAAGGATTGTTCATTTATCCTACTTCATTTTGTGGACATTACTTGAAGAAGTGTTACCTTACATGTGTTATTGGTACCACCACCTTCTCTTTTGTAGTTTTGTTTGTATAGGGTGCTGTCAACATCACTGCTTGTAAAGGGAAATGTGCACCCTGCAGTGCATAGCCCCATTTGGCAAAAGCCACATCCCACCTCCACCATTGTGCACACACACTAACCCCACCCACAGTAAAACACATACATTCCATTTGCAAGATTCAAACCCCTACCTAACTGTGTTATGACAGTAGAGGCAGACACATTAGCAGAGTGTGCTATTTGCATTTGTGGGAGAAATCCTTTCTAATGCTGTACTTAGAGGGTGCTGACATCATCTGTGTGTAGGCAGAGGGATGTGCACCCTGTAGTGTGTTCTCCCAGTTGGCAAAAAGCACTTATCTCTCCCCGCATTATGCACACACACAAACCTCACTCATGCTAGTGCACATACATTCCCTTTGCAGGATTCAAACCCCTACCTAATTATGTTATGACACCGGAGAAAGACGCATTAGCAGAGCGCGCTATACGAATTACTGGAGGACTTTAATTCAGGTAATATAGTTATAGAGTCCTGACATCATCAGTGTTTCAAAAGGGGAATCTGCATCCTGTAGTGTACTGTCACAGTTGCTAATAGGGGCATTTCCCACACACACATCGATGTGTTTGAGGTTTGCATATGTGGGAGATCCAGTACTCCAGTGTGATTAGTACATGGTTTGATTGCAACAATGAGGGATATACTTCCAGTGGTGAGCATTTTGTACTCATGTTTGTGATGATCAGGTCTAGTATATCTGCCCCTCTTGTGGGAAGGTTAATTACCTGTTCCATAGCTAAAGAGTGTCTGATCTATGGGAACCCTAGAGCTTGGGTATTGTGGCTTGTGTAATGTTCACAGTCTATGTTTGGGTAGCTGACGTCACCCAGTATGATGGTGTTTGCAGAGAAATCTATACTCTCCAGTGCGAGCATGAAGGCTGTGTGGGAGTCCTGAGATTGAGAGGGTGCTGTAAGAGCTCCTCTGTGTCTCTTTCCATGTGGTCCAGGGAGGTACATCTCAGGTTGTTTGCACCAGCATGGACAATGACTGCCTCATACTTGTACTTGCTGTGGAGTGACCTGTGTGCCTGTGTTATGTGGCACATTCTATCACCCGACAGGTAGCTAAATGTGACCCTCACCTTGCTCAGACTGGAGGTCAAGCATGTTCACACCCCTCATAAATGATGTGGAAACCTTCAAAGGCCCCAGGCCTGTTGAAAATATGGACCAGACTGCAGATACCTGTATAAAGGCATTCTATGGACACATTCAGGAATGCATGGATCAGGCAACCACATCTGAAAGCATGAGCCAATCCTCCAAAGGCAGACGTCCTGTGTGCTGGACACCAGCCATAAACAAACTATACAATAGAAGGATGAAGCCACTACATGATACAACAAACTCCCAAAATGTGAAGGCATCACTGATGAGTATTAGCAGACAACTACAGGCACTCATACGATTGTCCAAGGCCATCTTTGAGAGAAGATTCCACAAGCCACTGAGGATAATCACAAGGCTTTCTGTAGTTATGTTAGGAACCTGGGTGGTAATACCCATATATGCTCAGAGGTAATCCAAAATGTCACACGAAATACAAAACACACAGACATTGCCAACATCCTAGTGGACAGGTTCACTGCTACCTTCTCCCCCCACCACACCAAAAGGGCAAATATGTCTCCCAGCAGAGTGCTGCCCCCCCTGACATCACAGATGCTCAGGTAAGAGCTGCCCCCTCCAAAGCAATAAACACTGCATCAATGGGACCAGACAGTGTCCCAGGCTGTGTCCTACATGAACCACAAGAAGAGCTACACCCAGACATAACACTACTGTTCAATCCCAGCCTTACTACATGATATGTGGCCAAAGAGTGGCATATGTCTGAATAGCTTGGTCTGCAAAGCTATGGCAAGGATCATCATGAACCTCACATATATAGATATTGGGGACCTACAGACATGTCACCATACACAGTTTGGCTTTGTTAATGGCAGATCCTGCCTCTCAAACCTGTTTGATTTCTTTGAAACAGTCACCAAGGCCACTGTCAAGGGGAAGGAGGTCTACACAGCCTACCTGGACCTTGCATAAGCCTTTGATACAATACCCCACTTGTGCATTCTAGGGAAGCTCACCAGTGTACATGTTAACCCCTATGTCACTATGGATATTGCACAGTGGCTCAAGGGCAGAACACACATGGTTAGAATTGCTGGAGCCATGTCAGCCTCAAACCAGTTACAAGTGGTGTCCCACAAGGCTCAGCCTTGGGAGCTGTCATGTTCATTATATGTTTATCATAGGTACAGGCCAACATGGAAGTACTGTGACTGAGCAAGTCGCAGATGACTGCAAACCAGATGCCATAACCAACTCTCCAGCTAACACACGCATCCTCCAAAAGGGCCTCTTGCAAACACACGGCTTGTGCCACAGCCATGGCCTCAAGGTGAATGACAAAAAGCGTATAGTCATCCCCTTTGTCAAACACAAAGTGACCACAAAGTACCACATATGTGTTAATCCATTAAGTGCAGACGAAGGAATTATGGACCTTGGGGTACACAGGTTGATAGCATTCTACCATTTGACAACAACATGGACAAAGTGGTTAGGAAAACATTTTATATGGGCCACATCATCATGATGGGATTCACATGTAGATCAGGGGAGGACATTGTGCCCCTTTACTCATCCCTCATCATGCCCATAAATGACTATAATGACCCTGTCGGCATGCACCTTACCAGACACCTGCAGCAACCGGAAAGACCACATACGCATTCTCGACAAGAGGATCAAAGGGCTCAAACAGATGCCACATACTGACTGGTTAAAGATACAGCAGCTCTACTCAGTGGCATACTGCCTCTTCATAGGCAATCTGTGCCTGACATATAAAGCCATGTCAAACCCTCACTTAATGGCCATGCTGCACCTCAGAATATCCAGATCCCATCAGGATACACGCTGGAAAGACTTGAACCTCAGGAGTGATATACATAGGACATGTTGGAGGGGCACATTCATAACTCAGAGGCTCCCTTCATTCTGGAATATTATCCCAATAGAGGTTAGGCAGAGTCACTCAGTGACTATCTTCAAGAGTGATATTAATGACTGGATGTGACATTGTAGGGTTACCCTGGGTATCACTTATGTGTCACTGTTAGACAGAGGCACAGTATACTAACCTTGGAAAAGGTCCTAGCAAGATAGATTTACAATGCATGGTGAAAGCCACACACATTCTGGCTAGGTGGATAAATGCCCTGGGCAGACATCCCTGTATGAACCTATGGACCTATGTATCTTGTTCACCATTGGCCCTATGTGCTGTTAATCACCAATGCAATCTCAATACTATGGTAGCATGTGCAAAGGTCAGTTGTCAGTCACCTCTATGGTACAGTTGTGGAATATGTGAGTCATATAGTAATGTCACAGCTGCCACGTGTACACAGTCAACCCTATCCCCTACCCATGGATGTACAACACATGCATGAGATGGAAACACATGGTCAAACTGTGGACTAAGCACTATGAACCCAGTACTGGCATAACCTGTCAGGTGGCATGAAATACTACAGTGACAGCAATACCAGTCTGATGTGGACCTACACTGACAGATGGAAACACACCGGGCCACTCGTGGAGCCTAAGGATAGCATCCTGCATGACTGGCAGACACCTCTGCAGCTGGCACACAGGCATATGTTAGGCCTGCACACAGCACACATAACACATAGCACACAAATCCTGTGTGCCAAACAAGCACAGTCTGTACAGCTATACAACACTACTGCTGCAGTTGTGTCAGGTACTTTTATTGTCCAGTACAGTGAGGACATGCTCACCAGGCTGGACAAGGTGGAGATCACAGTGATATGCTCATGGGGCACTATGGTCCACCACATAACACAAGCATACAGGTCAGTCAGATGCATGGACACATATGACTCAGTCATTGTCCATGCCACCACAGCTGATGTGGGATGTCCCTCACTGGGATACATGATAGGGAACATGGAAGTGATCACTGAGCAAGTGAAACAGGCTGGTAGAACCCTGACCTTGGTTGGCATCAGACCCTCACCAGGGATTCTGACATATTACTGAATGCTAATGAATTACTGTAGCTACAACACCCTAGCTGAACGGTTCTTAGCATGCGGTCACTGCATTGCTATGGAATAACGTCTTACCACTCCCACAACAGGTGTAAACATGCAGCACCTGTTCATCAACAACAGGTAGACTATATGCCCCAGACCAGGTGTGTATCCCTCACTACTAGGCTGATAGCATCTACATCCCACACTGTATATACACATCCCACATGCAGCACCTGCACAGAAGACCACACATCCCACATGCAGCACCTGCACAGAAGACCACAGTCATAATGTTACCCTGTGCAAATACCATGTATTCACATGTGGCAGGCATCACACATGGTAACCATTGAAGGTCACAGGTACATATGTGTATTTGGCACACACATACATCATGTGTGCATTGCCATAACTGGTTTAATCAATGTCATGCATTATTGTGAGAGACAACCCGCACACATGGGCATTCTGTGTGGGCAAAACACACGTGGCATGTCTGTAATCAAAAGCCATAAATAATTGTGATATAGTTTAGAAAGGGGTATGTGCATCCTGTAGTGTGTTTTCCCAGTTGCCAAAAGGGAAATTTCTGTCACACACACTTGCTGGAGTCAAACCCCTATCTAACTATGTTATGACACTAGACACAGACACATTAGCGGAGCACGCTATTCGGATTACTGGGAGATTTCCTTTCTCCTGATATACTTATAGGGTGCTGACATCATCAGAGTTTAGAAAGGGGAATGAGCATCCTGTGGTGTGTTTTCACAGTTGCCAAAAGGGATGTTCCTTTCATACACACTTACCCCCCTTCACACACACTTGCCACTGGCTGGATTCAAACCCCTACCTAACTATGTTATGACACTAGAGACGGACATATTAGCAGAGCACGCTATTCACATTACTGGGAGATTTCTTTTCCCCTGATATACTTATAGGGTGCTGACATCATCAGAGTTTAGAAAGTGGAATGAGCATCCTGTGGTGTGTTTTCACAGTTGCCAAAAGGGATGTTCTTTTCATACACACACACTTGCCACATTCAGACTCCTACCTAACTATGTTATGACACTAGAGACTGATGCATTAGCAGAGCATGCTAGTCGGAATACTGGGAGATTCCTTTTCTCCTGATTTACTTATAGGGTGCTGACATCATCAGAGTTTAGAAAGTGGAATAAGCATCCTGTGGTGTGTTTTCACAGTTGCCAAAAGGGACGTTCCTTTCATGCACACACATTTACCCACCTTCACATACACTTGCCACTTGCTGGATTCAAACCCCTACCTAGCTATGTTATAACACTAGAAACGGATGCATTAGCAGAGCACGCTATTTGGATTACTGGGAGACTCCTTTTCTCCTGATATACTTATAGGGTGCTGACATGATCAGTGTCTAGAAAGGGGAATGAGCATCCTCTGGTGTGTTTTCACAGTTGCTAAGAGTAACATTTGGACTAAGTGTGTGAGCATGCCCAGTTCAGCCTTCCCATGGCATGTTGTGTGAAAGATGTCTCATTTATCTAAGTGTGTGAGCATGCCCAGTGTGAGCTTTCCATATGTTGAACTCTGCAGCCCATCACATTTGTGGATGAGTGTGACCTTCAACAAATACCTCCAGTTTATGGTTGTGTGTTCTGTGCCATGTTGTGTAGTTACTGTCCAAATGCTTTTGTGTGAACACAACAGGGAGTATACTGTGCCTGCAGGTTTTGCATGGGATACTTTGCACACAATTGTCAACATCCGTTCATACTGACCTAACACTGTAGTACTGTATAGTGTAGTGGTTCAGTACTTTCACTGTGGTGGTCAGTATCCTGGGCTTTAGTCCTATCACTGCTTTACATTTCCATAGTGTGCACAACAGCCTGGTTAGAGTCCAGTTGTGCACATCTGCACAAAGGCGGTGCCTCTACGGACCCTGGTAATTACCACCCCATAAGCTTAACAAGTCTAGTCTGCAAAGCTATGGAGAGGATCATAATGGAGCTCATAAACAAAGATATAGGGGACATGCAGACATTAGACCCGTCCCAGTTTGGCTTGGTCAAGGGCAGATCATGCCTTTTGAACTTGGTTGACTTCTTCAAAACAGTCACTAAGGTCATTGCTGAGGGAAGGGCAGTCCATACAGCCTACCTTGACCTTGCAAAGGCTTTTGACACATTACCCCACTCAGGTATTGTAGAAGGACCTACCAACCTAAGTGTAAACCCATATGTCACAAGATGGGTTGCAAACTGGCTTAAGGACAGGATCCACAGGGTTAGAGTTGCTGGTGCTATGTCAGACTCCGGGTTGGTCACAAGTGGTGTCCCACAGGGCTCAGTCCTTGGCCCTCTATTGTTCGTCATCTACTTCTCAGAGGTACAGGCCAACATGGGAGGACTTTGGCTGACAAGGTTTGCAGATGACTGCAAACTGGGCGCCATAGTGGACAGTGCATCAGACACGGATATCCTTCAGAATGGACTCACGGACACTGATAGCTGGTGCCAGAGCCATGGCCTGATGTTAAATGCCAAAACATGTATAGTCATACCCTGCAGGGAAAGCAAGGTAACCCCAAGCTATCATATAGGTGGCAATCCTGTAAGCACAGAGGAGGTTATCATGGACCTGGGGACCCAGGTTGACAGTGGCCTTTCTCCCGACACTCACGTTGCTAACATGGCTAGAAAGACCTTCTACATTGCCCACCTGATCAGGAAGGGATTCACATCCAGATCTAGTGGGGTCATTGTTCCCCTGTACTCTTCACTTATTAGACCAATGATCGAGTACAATGCCCCATTCTGGATGTATCTCACCTGACATCTGCAGCAATCAGAGAGACCCCAAAAGTCCCCCACCAAAAGGATAAAGGGTCTCCAACATCTGTCATATGCTGCCAGAATGAAGACACTCCAGAGGTGACATGTGCCTGACATGCAAGGCCATGTCCAACCAGGAAGTAATGGACATGCTCCACCTCAGAATCACCAAATCCACCAGAACCACTAGGGCAAGTGACTTAAACCTTAGCAGGGATATAAGTAGGACATATTGGAAGGATAGATTTATCACTCAGAGACTCCCTATGCTGTGGAATACAATCCCGGTCCATGTGAGGCAGAGCACCTCACTGGCTCTGTTCAAGGGGAATCTTTACCTGTGGATGGGAGATCATAGGTTTACCCCGGGGACCGTCTCTGTGCCACTGCTGGACAGAGGCACGACAAACTAATGGGCACAGTATTGTTTCCATATAAGGGGTGGCGTCGCGCAAAACTCTGGGCTGGACTTATACCTGCCTTAGGGCAGATAGCCTAGTATAAACCTATGAACCTATCTGACCATGTTGCATATGTTCGGATATGAACTACTTACAACAGCCTCATCCAACATCAGTAGTGTATTCCACAACATAGGTGTACATTGGCAAACACTACCGATGTGCCCTAGGCCATTTCTAATGCTAGTCTGAGAGTGTGTTTGTCCTTCGACACATTGTAAGTGTAGTTTGCCATGACATATGTCTTGTGTAGTATACTGTGCCTCTGTCTACCTGTGACATAACATTGATACCCAGGGTAAACCTACCATCCCCCATCCACTCATTAAGATTCCTGTTGAGGAGAATCAATGAGTGACTCTATGGATAACCTGTACTGGTAGTTTACTCATGCGTGGGGGTGGCTCCTGTATTATGGATAATGCAGTACAGCTTGTCCTATGTATGTCAGTGCTGGGGTTCAGGTCCCTCATGTGCATAGCTCACTGCCATTCAGATTGTACAAGGTGCAGCATGTTCATTGATTCCAGCTTGGACATGGCTTTCTACATCAGGCACAGCTTGCGTCTGGATGGCCAGCATGGCAGTGTGTGGAGTTGCACTCTGTTTAATCAGGCAACACATTACATGTGTTCAAGCTCTTTGATACTCCTGGTGAGGTACTGTTGTGGAATTTACAGTTGATGGAGGTGTCTGCTGAGGTACACCCCACAGGGGCTGTTGTGGTCATTTGTAACGCTGATGAAGGATAACTGCAGAACCACAATGACCTCCCCTTATCTAGATGTCATAACCTTCATGATTAGGTTGGTATATGGATGGTTTCTGTTAACACTACAGCCACATGTTTGTCCTATGCAGGATATCTATCCCCTTGTGTACCCAGGTCCGTCATTACATGTGATGTATGTAATGGGTTAACACCTATGTGGTAATTGGTGGTCACTTACTGTATATCCACAGAGGTTGACTATACCGTTATCTCCATTTCACATGCTGACATGGCTATGGCACGGGTTGTCTGTTTCTATGTGGCCCTTTTGTGGGACGCTTGTGTCAGCTGGAGTGTCAGATATGTTAGGCGGTTTGTAGTCCTCTGAAAACATGTTCAGGCACAGTCCTTACATGTTGGCCTGTACCTATGGGGCATATATACCAGACGGGAAAGGTCCCAGGGCCAAGCTTTGTGGGATGCCTGTTATATGTGGTTTGTAGTCTGACATGGCTACAGCATGTCTGGCCATGTCAGTTCTGTCGTTGGTCTGGTTTGCAACCCCTCTAGTGACATTGGGGTGTATATTTAAGCTGGTGAGCATATCTATATTGAACACGTAGGGTATTGTATGAAAGGCTTTGCAAGGTCCAGCTACACTGTGTGGGCCACATTGCCCTCATCAGTGACCTCAATCACTGTTTCAACTGAGTCACACATGTTTAGGGGCATGGTCTGCACTTCATAAACCCACACTGGCTAGGGTCGGGTGTCAATAGATCCCCAATATCGTTATGTCTGCAGTACATGCTGATCCTTACCATGGCTGTGCAGACCAAGCTTCTCAGGGATCTGTGGTGGCTGTGTTTAGTATCCATTCAGGCGACACCTTTCTTGAGAACACACTGTTGTTGTGTACACTGCTCTTGGGTACATATCCTGTGGTAAGGTGGAGGCAGATAGGAGGCAGGGGAGGTATTTGGCATTATGAGGGGTTTATGAGGGGGGTGAGGGGCACCTGTGCGGATGGATGTATGATGTGTGTGTTGACAACATTTGTGTTGTTGTTTGTGTGTGTTTGTTGTATCCAGAGCATATCCACAAATTCACAAACACGCATCATCAGCAGCAGCCAGGCCTTATAGTTCCTTTAGTGTTTGTATCATTTGTAGTTCAGTAGGTTCATGGGTTCATATACTACCCTAGGGCATTTGCATACTTAAGCAGCCACAGTGCGTGTGGCTTTTGCCACCCCTTGCTATGTGAATATTATGGCCACGTATGATTTACTTAGCTGTGCCTCTGTCTGGACATGACACAGTAAAGACCCCCAGTGTACATCTACAATTATCCATCCATTTTGCTAACTTCCTGTTGAAGAGTGTCCGTGAGGGGCTCTGCCTAACATGTAGTGGTAGTCTGTTCCAGGGTGTGGAGAGACTCAGGGTTAGGTATCTGTCCCTCCAGCACATCCTATTTGATTATGTGTTAAGGTTGACATCTCTGACTCACACAGCTCCGATGGCTTTGGGTCTTCTGGGGTGGTGCATGTCCATTACTTCTGTGTTGGACATGGACTTGTACAACAGACATACAATGCCTCTGTGTTGGCAGTATGTGACTGCATTCGGCTGTGGTGTCTACAGCCAGGTGGCATGTGAGATATAGTTGAGACCCTTTATGACTCTTGCTGAGGTACCTTTGAGGTCTTTCTAACTGCTGCAGGTGCCAGGTAATGTACATCCCAAATGAGGCATTGTATTACAATATGGTCTTATAGGGGAACAGTATAGGGGCACAATGACCTTTGTTGACATAGATGTGACTCCTTTCATGATACAGTGTCCAATATAGACAGTCTTCCTAGACAGATTGGTGATGTGGCTGTCACAGGACAGGTGACTGTCCACTTGTGTCACTGGGTCCCTGATTACTCCTTCCACACATAATGGTTTACCACCTATGTGGTAATTTGTGTGCACCTTGTTTTGTATTTGGTGGTACATTCATCCTGTCCACTGTCTTCAGGACAGTGGGGTGGGGTTCCTGTGTGTGAGAGTGTGGTCTGTAGCATGCTACAGACTGTACAGCAGTCTTGCGTACAGGTAGTTGCACATGGGTGGACTGCAATGACATAGGCATTGTCAGTTAACTGGACGTATGGCTGTCTGTGCTGAATATGGATACTCACCCTCCTTTTATGTTTTGTCACAGGTTTTGTGGCCATAACACATGATATGTGGTATTACCTGGTAGTGCTGGTGTGCTGTCATGAGGCTTGCAGCAGGTGTGTATCACTGGACTGACATCAATGTTCTCCATACTGGGGAGGGCCTCAGGAGCATGCATATTGAGGTTTCCACATCTGGCATTGATCAGCATTACCCTTCTGTTTCTTTCCAGTTTTGTTTTCTATGGTGGTGGGTTGCTCTTTTCGGCCTTGCCTACGGGAGGATCTCTGTATTTTGCAAAAGCCTTAGGCAATATCCAGACGCTCATGGGTAACAGGTGCAAGCCATCCCTGGGACAGCAGCATGTCTCACTATGGAGTCACCTATTACAGCTGTATCAGGCATGTTGTTTCTCCTTCTGTCCTGTGACTGTTTGGCACATCAGCTTTGTGTACTATGCGTTACATGTGCTATGTCTGGAGTTTGTTTTATTAGGTGTCTGCTTTGGAGGCTTGTGTTGGTGTTGTGTGTTTGTAATTAGGGCCTCTGGGAATGTTTTTGTGTTTATGTGTTTGGTTTACAGTCATTGTAGGTCTATGTGGGACTGGGTTTGTGGTGTATGTGGTTACCTTGTCCTCCTGACTAGTTTTGACAGTACTGATTTGGGGGTGCTCAGGCCCCGGTTTGGCTACCTGGTTGCGTCTATCACATACATTTGTATTTATTGGGGTGGGTTGTTGTTGTGTGTGTACTTGGGACAGGTGTCACATTGCCACTGGATTCACAGATTCTACTTGTTTTGCCTTCCCTTAGTGGATTGTATGTGTGGACACATTTTATTGCCATACTAGTGATCACTGATTACTTCACTTTTCATGTTAGATCTATCATGTGGTAGGTTCCTCATTCTCTTCAATGGTTTAGTAATTTATGGTGTCCAGCATGCCAGATGCCTGGGTGTATGGCATTGTGTCTTGTTGTTTGTGATTGCAGACTCCAAGCACTCTTGGCTGTGTTCCTGGTATGCCTGTATAACATGTTCTGCAGTGTGTCCCATATTCTGGACCTGCACAGGGCTTTTCATGGATTCCACATTGGTTTGTAGGGGTGCAAGCTATGCTTTATACATGTGTTTCACTGTGGTAGTCTGGCCAGGGACTGGGGTCGTGATGTGTAACTACAGTGTGCTTACTCTATGGTCTGGTCTTACCAGTGAGGGATACACTTCTCATCTTGACATCCAGTACACATATTTCTGATTATCACATCCAGTATGCTTACCCCTCTTGTGGAAGTGTTACATTTTGCATGTCCGTTTTGTTTGATGGATTCTGGGAAATTGTCTACACTTGTGTCAGTGCTAGTATAATATAAAGAGTATAGTGACATACACCTCAAAAGCTGACTTCACACTTGTTTGGACTGAGATGGTATCCGTTAAGCCCACTGGGCCAGTGGAAACCACAACACACAATGGTGACTCCTTCACAGACACTTTCTACGGACATCTCTGAGATAGCATGGACCATGCAATCACTAATAGAAACATGACCCTCTCCGCCAAGGGAATGTGGCCTGTCTGGTGGACCCCAGCCATACACAGACTGTATAACAGATGAAGGATACTAATGCAAGACAGAACTACATCTCATAAAGGGAAGGCTGTGAGCAGCACTAGTGAAAAGCTACATTCTCTCATAAAGACATCCAAGGTAAACTTTGAGACATAAACACCAAAGACGGTAGAGATAACCACACTGCCTTCTTCAGTTATGTCAGACACCTGGGTGGGAACCCTCAGATATGCTCTGAGTTGGTACACAACAACATATATTTCAGTGACCTGACAGATATTGGCAACATTCTGGCAGACAGGTTCAGTGCAATTTTCCCCCTCCCTCACCCCCAACAGAAGATAGTTATCACAGATGAATGTAACCTCACTGTCATCTCAGATGTCCATGTGGGAGCCACACTCAGCAAAGACAAGAACACAGCATCATTGGGACCTGATGGTATCCCCAGTTGCGTGCTATGTGAACTCCGGAAGGAGCTACACCCATATATACAAATGCTATTTAACCTTAGCCTTGCTACAGGATATGTACCTGAACACTGGCGTACAGCAACAGTGGTCCCACTCCGCAAAGGAGATGCCTCCACAGACCCTGGGGACACCACCACACAAGCTTAACCAGCCTTGTCTGCAAAGCTATGGAAAGAGTCATTATGGAGCTCTTAAACAGAGACATTGGTGACCTACAGACCCTTGATCCCACCCAGTTCAGCTTTGTACAGGGCAGATCCTGCATTTTGCACATGTTTGACTATTTTGATACTGTCAGTAGGGCCATTGATGAGGGCTACGTGGTCCACACAGCCTACCTGCACTTGGCTAGGGCCTTTGACACAATACCCCACTCAGGCATCATAGACAAGCTCAACAGCTGAAATATCAAATCATATGTCACAGGATAGTTTGCAAAATGGCTAGGAAACAGAACCCATGACGTCGACATTGCAGGTGCCTTGTCAGATTCAAAGACAGTCACACGTGGTGTCCCACAAAGATCTGTCCTGGGACCCGTCGTATTTGGCATTTACTTTTCAGATGTGAAAGCAAACATAGGACGGTTGTGGCTGACAAAGTTTGCAGATGACTGCAACCTAGGCACCATATGTGAATACATCAGCCAGCACACACATCCTACAGACTGCCATCACAAAGACAGATAGCTGGTGCCGGAATCATGGCCTGAAACTGACTGCAACTGATGTGTGGTCATCCCCTTTGGGAGGAAAAAAAGTACACACAAATCAATACATAGACAGCAACCCACTGAGCACAGAATACAAATCAGACTACAAATCAGACATGTGGTTTGGGGGGCTTGATATCTTCCTGTCTTCCAACAGTTTGTTGTCTATTCCTTCTGGCATGTCATGGGATCAGTTGCTAGTGTCCTCTCCTGCTCAGCTGGTGAACCTGGGAATATTGAGGCAATGTTACAATTGACGCATGTACACAGACAACCCTCTCCTTCTCCCACAAAACACAAATGCATGCAAGAGATGCAACTATATGGCCAACCTGGAGGCTGAGCTCTCTCAACATAGGACTGGCAGGACCAGAGAGGAGGAGAAGGTGACCACACGCACACCACAGACCCAGTCTCACATAGCACTATCACAACTTCAAATCATGCACATAAACACACAAAGACATACTCGGAGGCTCTGATCACAGATCTACCATACTGGCAGAGGCCACCACAGCAGACACCCAAACAACTGCCTCCACAGGGCACGGCACATGCAACACATAGACCACAGAGTCAGTGTGCCAAACATTCACAGCCCTTAAGGCCAAACACAATGCCAGACACACTCGTCATAGGTGACTCCATAGTCAGACACACTGATGTCCTGCTCACCAGATTGAGTAAGGTGAAGGTCACAGTAAGCTGCCTATCGGGCGCTGGGATCCACCACATAATGCAAGCACTCAGGTCACTCAACTGCAAGTACAAGTATGACTCAGTCATTGTCCATGCTGGTGTGAACGCCCTGAGATGTACCTCCCTGGACTACATGAAAAGAGACATAGAGGAGCTCTCTGCTTATGTAGCCCAGGCAGGTATGACCCTGACCTTGAGCAGTATCCTACCTTCACCAAGAATGATGCCACAATAGAGACAAGATGATCAGCTGTTATAGTTGGCTTAATCTATGGTGTCATTCAAAAGGGATCCAATGTCCGTCTGCCTGGGATGACATTCTGGACAAGCCACGCTGATTCGCAGGGGACGGCTTGCACCTGTCATCCCTGGGCTTCTGGAATTTGGCTCAGGCTCTTGCAACCCCATTGTGCCTTTTTAGGCAAGGCTCAGATTCTAAACCTACCACCCTAGAACACAAAAGGAAGTGAACTAAGGGTGATGCTGCTCAATGCCAGACGTCTCAACCTCAAGATGCACACTCAAGCCCTTCTCAGTATGGGGAACATCGATGTCTGTGCTGTGACTGTAACCTGGTTCAAGGCTCCTGACAGCACCCCAGCAGTATCAGGTGTTACCTCATATCATGCGTTCCAGCCCCAAAATCCGGACGACACCAAGAAAGGAGAGTGGGTGTCCATATTCATCAAGGACACCCTCACCTCAAGGTCGGTGGCAACACATGATGCATCGGAGACCATCTAGGTGCAATTAACCGTAGGCAGGACTGCTCGGCAGTTTGTAGCAGGTTACAGGCCACCCTCTCAAACTCAGGAACCTCACACAGCTTTCCTGAAAACACTGGAGGGGATAAATGTATCTGCAAACACCATCATACTGGGTGATTTAAACTATCCCAATATAGACTGGAATCACTAATCAAGCCCCAGCACTCTAGGCCAAAGGTTCCTAGGGTTCATAACCTCAAATGCCATGGAACAACTAGTCACCATCCCCACAAGAGGAGACAACATACTAGATGACATCATCATGAACATGGGGTCACAATGTTCAACACCAGAAGTATACCCATCATTGGTAAGATCAAATCATAAACTAATCTCACTAGAAGTCCACATCCCGCCCCCACCCCAGATAAGGAACACCACAGTGAAGAACTTCTCAAAAGCCGACTTCACACTTCTAAAGACTGGTGTGGTCTCTTTCAAGGCCCCCAAGCCAGCGGAAACCATTACCCAAGCCGCTGAATCACTTACAAATGCCTTCTACCAGCACCTCCAGGACTGCATGGATCAGGCAATCCCACACAAAACAAATACTCTTTGTACCAAAGTCACAGCACAGACATCGATGTTCCCCATACTGAGAAGGGCTTCGAGTGCGTGCATTTTGTGTGCAGGCTGGTGGACCCCAGCCATAAACATGCTCTACATCAGAAGGAAGGTGCTACTACACGATAGAGCAAATTCCGTAGAAGGGAAGACACCTCTGCTCATTATGCGTAAAGAACTGAGATCTCCCATAAAATCATCCAGGGCACATTTTGAGAGAAAACTCACTAAGGACTCAGAAGACAATCATGAGGCCTTTTTTAGCTATGTTGGAAACCTGGGAGGTGACTCCCAGATATGCTCAGGATTAGTTCATAATGATGTAATGATCACTGAACCTACAGACATTGGCAACATAGTGGCTGACAGGTTCAGTGCATATTTCTCCGCGCATCGCCGCGCAAAGGGAGGGATATCTATACCAGGGGATTGTAGCCCCCCAAACATCTCAAATGCTCAGGTGAGAACTGCTCTATCCAAGGCGTGAAACACAGCATCCATGGGACCGGATGGTGTCCCCGGTTGTGGGCTCCACGAACTCACTGAGGAACTGAACCCGCAGTTAGGCAGCTGTTTAATCTTGGCCTCACCTCAGGATATGTACCCAAGGAGTGGCGTATGGCAATGGTGGTCCCACTTCACAAAGGAGGTGCCTCCACTGACCCCGGACACTACCGTCCCTTCAGCTTGACAAGCTTGGTCTGCAAAGCTATGGAGAGGATCATCATGGAACTCATGAATGAAGACATAGGGGACTTGCAGACTTTGGATCCAACACAGTTTGGCTTTGTCAAGGGTGATCATGCCTTTTAAACTTGGTTGACTATTCCAGAATGGTCACCAAGGCCATTGACAAGGGCAAAGCAGTCCACACAGCCTACCTTGACCTGGCAAAGGCTTTCGATACAGTACCCCATTCGGGTATCATTGACAAACTCACCAGCTTAAATGTAGACCCATACGTCACAAGATGGGTTACAAACTGGTAAGTGACAGCACCCACAGGGTCAAGGTTGATGGCGCCATGTCACACTCAAAGCTTGTCACAAGTGGTGTCCCACAGGGCTCAGTCCTGGGCCCACTTTTGTTCGGCATCTACTTTTCAGACGTACAAGCAAACACAGGAGGATTATGGCTGACAAGGTTTGCAGATAACTACTAACTGGGAACCATAGTTGACAACCCATCTGACACAGACATCCTTCAGACGGGTCTCATAGAAATGGATAACTGGTGCCAGAGCCATGGCCTACAGTTAAACGCTAAACAATGCATAGTCATACCCTTTGGGAAGAACAAGGTTACCCCTAGTTCCCATATAGGTGTTACTCCTCTAAGCACAGGAGAGGTTATCAGGGATCTGGCCACCCAGGTTGACAGTAACCTTTCGTTTGACACTCACGTTGCCAAAGTCGTTAGGAAGACCTTCTACATTGCCCACCTCATCATGCAGGGATTCACATCTAGATCAAGGGAGGTCATTGTTCCCCTGTACTCATCACTCATCAGACCAATGATTGAGTACAATGCCCCATTCAGAATGTTTCTGACCCAACACCTGCAGCAATTGGACAGGCCCCACACATTGCTCACCAGATGGATAAAAGGTCTCAAATGTATGTCTTATGCTGCCTGACTGCAGGAACCCCAGCTCTATTCAGACGCCTACCATCTGCTCAGAGGTGGCCTGTGCCTGACATACTAGGCCATGTCCAGCCCGGAATTAATGAACATGCTTCACCTCAAAACCTCTAACTCCATCAGATCTACACAGGCAAGAGACTTAAACCTTAACATGGCTATTCATAGGGTGTGCTGGAGGGACAGATTCATCACCGAGAGACTCCCTATGCTGTGGAACATCATCCTGGTACATGTGAGGCTGGGCACCTCGCTGGCTTTGTTCGAGAGAAATCATGACCAATGGATGGGTGATCGCAGGTATACCCCAGGGATAACCTCAGTGTCACTGCTTGACAGAGGCACAGCAACATAATGGGCATATTATCCTTAGAACTGAAAGGGTGGCGGAAGCCACAAAACTCTGGGCTAGGCTTATATATGCCCTAGGGAAGATAGCCTAGTATGAACCTATGCACCTATGAACATAGGCCTGGTGCAGTTCCTGCTATTAGGACAGTGGTCTGCAGCAAGCTATTTAGTAGTAGGCAGTTTTAGCAATTGGTATTTGACCATGGCTAATCCATGTTGCTTCTTGTTGTGGTACCAACATGGGGGTGTGGTTATCCATGACATTTATTGCTAGTCACCCTCGTTTTGTAGCTTGTTCCATGTTTTGCACATGTACATCCCTGTATGAGGTGTGACCTGGTAGTGTTAGGGTGCTGGTGTGGGCTTTGTCCCAGTTGTCTATTACAGCACTGATATCTACATCCTCTATACTGTGTGCGGTTACACTACACACATCTTGCTGTTTATACTTCTGGCATTGGGTAGCATTACATCTAGGTTCCTATCCCTTGTGGTACCTATGAATGTGGGTTTGTGTTTTTGTGGTTTGTGATGGGTGAGGGTGGATGTTAGTCAGGGTCCTCAGGTGTGCATATGGTACATGGTGTTACATTACTTGACACATGGCATTCATGCCTCGGGTGGTGCTGCAGGGCTGCCTCTGTCGGATGCACATACTACACTCCCTGTACATGTTTGGAAGCAGGTTGTGTCATGTTAGGCATCCCTGTTACTATATGAGTGAGTCAGAGCCGGTATCAGTCCCAGTGTTCCTACTGACCAAGTGTATGTGCTATGTGTTGCCTCTTTGCCAAGGCCAGGGCATACTGGGCACGCCTTCTTCTGCCTACTGGGGCAAGGTCAGGTTGTTCCTCCTCCGAGTCACCCTCTGCCTGTGGTGGCCTTGGCAATGGTGGGGGTATGTTTGGCCCAGCCCTATGCTGGTCCTGCTGCAGCTGTTTCCACAGGATCATATTATGTAGCATAGCACATATCATGATCATTTGGGTACATGTAGTTGGTGTGTACTGCAAGGCTCCACCAGATGTGTCCAGACACCGGAACCGTGACTTGAGCAGCCCGAACACACGCTCTATGACGTTACGTGTTTGTGCATGTGCCTCATTATGGCGTTCCTGTTCAGGTGTGTGTGCATTTCTGATGGGTGTCATCAGCCACGGCTCAAGTGCGTAACCTGCATCCCCCACTAGGTGTCCGTGTGGGAAGTCCCCACTGGCAAATGATTGGTACAGCTGTGTCAGATGCCAGATGTGGGAATCGTGGTAGCTCCCAGGGCAGCCAGCACACACATTCATTATTATGCCCTGGGCATCACACATGACCTGGCAGTTGATGGAGGGGAATCCCTTGCGGTTCATGTAGGCTCTACCCCGCTCACCGGCTGGTGCTTTGATGCGTATGTGCGTGCAGTCTATTGCACCCAATACCTCAGGGTATCCCGCTATTTGCTGGAAGAGACGCATATTGCTGGCCACAACCTCATGGGCATTGGGAAAATATACATGATCACCGACATGTGCTGACATGGCATCCAGGAACTGGTGCAGTACCCTGGAGGCTGATGCCTGTGATATCCCCATCATATCACCAGTTGGTCTCTGGAAGGTACCTGTTGCTAGTATTCTTAGGCCAACACATACCTTGGTTTCCACTGGGATGGGTTCCCCTCTGTTGGTTCTGTGTGTGAGGCGTGGCCTGCACAGCTCGACAATTTGCTGCAGAAGGTCTCTGTCTACTCTGTAGCGCTCTACTATCTCCAGCTCATGTAACCCATGGTAGGTGACCCTGGGCCTGTATACTCTTCTCCTTCTCCTCACTCTGGGTTGTCTGTCAGCATCTGCATTGTCACCACCCTCAGCAATTCGCCTATGCCTGATTATAACAGCTATGGCAGCCCCTAGCATTTCTGCTCTGAGTTCAGCTTTTTTCAGTTTTCAATTCTGATAGCTTACTTTCTTGCAGTATCTCTTGTGAGAAACACCCTGCACTGCTCTTTGCAGTGTTTTAAGTGCTGGGTTGGGCTTCTAGTCTGCCTGTGTAATTGCCTGCTTCCAATTGTTTCCACCAATTAACTCCAGCAGTATCCACTAGCAGTTTCCCTGTAATCTGGTTGTTTCCTTTTTCCTCTCTGTTTCCTGAGGGGGAGCAATGTGCACACCAGCTTAAGCACACTGACAGTGACTTAAATGCGCGCACACATCCCTACACGGTGTTACACACGCGTACACATCCTTACACGGTGTGAACTTGGCTGATTCATGTTAAAACACATGCACACTGCCTTCCACATGTGCACGCCCACGCAAACCATTGTAAACGGTTTGCAACACGCTCCCAGATATTGAACCTGCCTTACACGCGCGCACACGCGCGCATGCACATATATCAGGAAAGTTGGAGTGTAGGGATAGTGTGCACCCTCTGTTTCTTGACTTTTCTAGTGTTCTGTTGGGACACAGCTCTCTCCCAGATGTCTGTCTGTCATCTGTCACCTTACATTGCCCTCCATTCTGATACATGTATTTCTATCATTCCCCCCCATGATGTCACCTACCTCTTACTCTGTTCCTCCCCATTCTGTAACTTTTACACTACTCAGAAAGTGCTCATTACCTATGTGGCAGTGTGATTCAGTATTGTAACCCTCATTTACATAGGATTGCCTAGTAATGCTTAGTTACATGTCTTACATGGAGCTTCCCCCCCCTTGACAACCACTAAACGGAGGCCATATTGTTTTTGGTCTGCAAGTCCCTCCATTGACATTCCATGTAATACATAAATCCCACAATTGTGGGCTTATAAGCTTCGGTTTTCAGTTTTAGGTAGTGCACCCCATTTGTGCGGGTGTGCGCTGCAGTTAAACATCATAATCTCACGGAAAAAAAAAAGTTGTTTAAAATATTTTTGCGACACTTTTTCATGCCAATGGCCACATATTTGGCCATTGGCATGCTTAATGGAACATATGTACCCTTTATTTGGCGCTGACATAGCTCCATTTTTATTTTTGCAGAAATGTACTCAGTTGTCAGCTGAGTACATTTCTGCAGCTAACAGGTCCGTTACATGGACTGGTTTGGGCTTCTTGGATCGCTCAGATACTTCATTTGCATATCTTTCAGCTGCAAATGAGGTATTGAGCATTTCCACGCCCAGTCCGTGTAAGAGACGTGTTAGCTGTCTCTTACATGGACATTTGGGCTGTTCCTGAATCAGGAGGCTTACACGGAGGCTTACACTACTCTTAAACTCCGTGTAAGCCTTCCTGAATCTGGCCCTATGTTTATACAAGCACAATATTTAGTACTGTTTGTATATTCCCCCAATATATTTAGCCTTGGCCAGATTTCCTGCATTAACAGGTTGAGAGATATATGCAAATAAATTGCTTTATAGAATTAGGCATATTCAAACCTATCAACTGTCCCCAATTTTGGCTCAAAATGTTGCTCTCCCTCTAATAATTCCTCCACAAAATGGCAATTTTGGAAGAATATATGAAGGGTTTACAATTAATAAATAACTGTAATAATCAAAGTTATAGATTACTTTTATTTCAGAAGTGCATGTAGATTTGTTTATTTTGTCAGCTGCTCAAGTTAACAGTACTAATGTTAAAAAGTGTCCTTTCTTTGACAGGTTCCCAGCTGTATTGTGTGGCTACTTTATATTTTTGCATCATGTTTTTGGTCCATTTTTCATAAAATTATGGTTTTGCAAATTAGAGACAAATCATTTAAGACTGAAGTTAGAAAATAATGACAGACATTTGAGTTTCAGATTTCATAACCTTCAGAAAATTCATACTAATGCAAGACCTACTATTCTATTAGAAAGTTTATGAGCAGTATTTAAATATTGTCCTTATTATTGGATCTTTGTCCCACTTCTATGTATGGCTTTGTCCAGATTTCTTGCTCTGAGGTTGAGAGGTATGACAAATGTGTCAGGGCCATCACAGACAGCCAGAGACCTTTCAAATTGTGACATACTTGTTGCACCCACTCCCCCCATGTAGTGACTCGGGATATGTCCAACCAAGGCAAGGAGCAGTTATATAGTGTAAGTGTGCAGAGTATCCCGCCATCCAAGGTAGACAAGTACTACAGTGGCTTTTCATCTGTCCTTGCTTGATTTTTCAGAATGTTCAGGCTTTCTGTCATATTTTTATACTGTTGATTTATTCTTATTATTATTCAGAAAGTGCCCGTTGTTCTGTGTTTAAGTAGCAATGCTTTAATGACCATCAGGTAAGCTTGTCTGAGATTGTAAGATGCAAGTAATTTTTAATAAGCATACTGTTAAAGAATTGCCAACATTGAAAGCCTTTTTGTTGTTGCCATGCAGAGAATACTTACATAATTAGATAACATATAAGCCTTGGGTATTGAAATGCATGTGACAGTATTTGTAAAAAGGACAGGATTACAGTATTTTAAGAATCTCATTACCTTTGTTGAAGACTTGCAATCATCTTTGCAGGCTTTACCCATAAACTAAACAGAATGCCAATCTATCATGTGTGGTCCATAACCTGTGCAGCAATCCTTTAAGCAATTTATCTTGAGCTTGTTTCTTGTTTGCTGCTCGTTTTTTACTTTGATCATGTTTTCCCCATGAAACAAGTAGATAGTTGTTGTCAGGCAGCAGGTCTTTTTTGAATAAGAAACATTAAACATTTTTGCAAGTGGGGGTATCACAGAGATTGCTACTTTCAGCATGTTACTTGGTACTTTTATAAAGCTGAATATAAATTATAATTAGAACTGCAGTGCAAGGAGAAGTGGTTTAAGTTGAGTGCTGCTTGTTTTTCTTATACTTGACTTTGACTGGCATTCCAGTAATGTATTTAAAAAGTAATTTATTTTTTTAATGCCTTGCAACCTTTTTGTTTCCATCTAGATATTAAGTAAGTTGTCATGCAGCCAATGCATTGAAATATTTTTTTCTTCTACACTTTGTTTTGTCTTGATTGGACTCTCATAATGACAGTTTGGCACCCAGGGCAGCGTATTTAATTAAAGTTCCAGTTTTTGTGGTTTTGATTATAGCTCCTCCCATTTCTAGTTGGCCGCACCCCTTCCCATTGGCCCCACCCATTCAGCTGTCTCCTGCAGCCCCCTTTTGATTTGAAGTCACCAGCCACCACTGATAACCACATAGTTCAGAATTTGATTAAACATGTTTTCCCTTTCTTTGTTTTGTAACATTTGTATATAATGTAAATATTCGATATATGTTTCCTTTCCATCTTATATCTGTAATAGTTATCCTTCCCATTATTGCTAATGTTACATCCAGAATTGTAACTGTCTTTTTAATCAGAATTTCTATTCTAGAACAAGTATCTTGATTTAGATTAAAAAAATATTATTTCCCCATAAGGTTTCTGTTTGCAATCTATCCTTTTTCATTAATAATCTAATGTCTTCTAATATTATTATATCCATATCTAGTTCCTTACACCATTTTGTAATGTTTAACCTTCTCACTGTGCTTCTAAGCTATTTACATTTATAGCTAATATTCTACATTTATCTTTTTTTCCTGAAGAAGCTTATTAGTTTAGTTGTATTAACCTTTCATCCTTTTCCTTTCTTTTTCTTTCATATTTAGGCCTATAATTTTTTGTTTTCTTTCTCGTACCCTTTTACTAATTGAATTATTTTTACATTTAACAATTTTCACATTAAACTCAGAACTTTTTTTGTATTAATTTCTTAATTTTTCTGTAATGCATTTCCATCTTCCTTCTCATTCTTATCTTTACTCATAACTTCTCCACTCCTTGGTGGTACCCATTTTTCTTGATTTATTATTTCAATCTCTTCTTGTATTTGTTCCTGTTCTTCTTGCTCAAGCCTACTTATTTTTCCTACTTCACCCTCCCCTTCTTTACAGTCCATCCACATATGCCCGACCTTATTATATTTATAACACATTTCACATTTCTTCATCATGTCTTATTTCCCCACAAATATAACATTTTCCTTTAACACAATCCATAATTAAATGGTCTGTTTTTCCATAAAAAACGAGTTTTCAGTTGACCCCAACATTTCACAATTCCTTTTTGACCTTCTACATTTATAACACTAGAAATATGTACAATCTTTTCATTTTCCATTTTTAATATAACTTTGCAGTCCCATTCGCCAGTCTGTAGCCCTCTGTTATCATACACTTTAGAAATGTTCATTACTTTTTTATATATGTTAGTTGTGTCTTTTTAAAGCCTCTTTTGTGACTTCATTCCTACATTGTATATGTATTTTTTTCTTATTTTCCCAATAAGAAACTTTAAACACATATAAGTTCCAAGGAGCACATTCTTTCTTTTTTACATATTCTCCCATTTTTTTTTACCATGATGTGCCCATTTTCAAAAATAACATCACAAAAAGTCTATTTTACTTACATAACTGAAAGTTCTTACCTCTGAAGCTTTCATTCCCATTGGAGAAATAATATTATCCCATAGCTCATACCTTTCCTATAGACTTTCTTCTTTGCTACAAACCATTACTGTAAAGTGTCTCCTTCGCTTAGACTCTGACCATTTTTCTTCTGCTTGCTTTCTTTCCCTTCTACCTTACTATAGCCATGTATAATTTATTTTCCTTCATGGCATCCTTATGTATAAGTTCAACATCTTGTTTTTGTATTTTGTCAATCAAATCTCCCAAGAAATTTCCTTTCCACTCTCTGGTTCACTTGCCACAACAAATCCTATAGTATATCATCCTGCAACTCCCCCCTCAACTGGAGGTTTATAATAAGAACGTCATAGCAATCCATGGATTCCGCATCAATCATTTCCTGTTGGAACATGCATTCTGAATCCTGAGAAGTTCCAGCTGCCTTCATTTCTCTCTCCACACCATCACAAAGCTTGTTTTTAACCATTACATCAGAATGAAAAAGCTCAACTGCATCCCACTTAGCTCTGTCACTCTCCTTTTCCTCCCGTTGCTGATGCCGACTCAGCTAGTTTCTCTCCCACATATGTCACTTTCTACACTTCTCCAATTGTGGATTCAACAATTGATTCATATTTTAAAAAAGTGAAACTGTGAGGAACAGTTTCAGATGCCATATCAATATGCCTCCTACTTTCCAAGCCAAATACATGGCCAAAATGGAATCATGAAGCATCACAGTAACAGTGATCTTACTTATCAATACAGACAATGAGTGGGGGAAGTTCCCTGATGCCCCAGCAAAATTTCACGTTGTAGTATAAATACCACCTTGTGTCTGCTCTGAAAAGAGGCTACTAACTTTGTCAACAAATAGTAAATAAAATACTGAGTCTGTCATTGGTGATTCTCTGAGTATTCCCTTTTCTTCAAGGTATGGCAATCTCAGTGTTGTCATATATAAGTTCAGAGTGTGTGTGGTGGTGCAGTGCAGGGGGACTTGCCCCTGTCCAAAAAACAACCTTAAAGGAGATTAGTGATGTTTGACATTTGCTGTTCTCCTGCATTTTCATAGTTACTTTTCATAATTCCATGACGCACACTTACCAGTCTCAGAATTACAATAGGGAACCTCCTGATGAATGTGATCCATGTGACTTGGTGAGGCCTTTGTCTCAGTACTCTACGGAAGATTAACAAGCAACCTGGAATGGCTATATGTAGGGCAGAATTGTGCACAGTGCTGGAGAAATAGTTACAAGGAAGAACTCAAAGAGTGATAGCAAGAGGGAGAATATCAAGGGTGAGGGAGGTGACCAGAAGAGTGCTCCGAGGATCATAACTGGGGCTCGCGCAATTCAACATAGTTATTTTTGATATGTTAGAGACAGTAACCTGCAGAACAGAAAAATCAGGGTCACAGTCTTACATGGAAGAAAAAGCCTGAAGAGGGGTTTGGAAGTCCTGTCCAGGTGGGCAGAAAGGTAGCAACTGAGATTCTGTGTGGATAAGTGCAAGGTCTGTATTTTGCCACAGCACTTGAAAGGTTACACATGAAATGAACATGCTAAACAAAAAAGTAGGTGGCCAAAAATGCAGCAGGAGTTGTTAATAAAATAATGAGTTGTATGCTGTAGGCCAAGGACTACTAAGGTTGTTATATTTCTGCTCTGTTACACACAGGTGAGTCCACATCTAGAAAACTGTCTGCTTTTCTGGAGAACTTACAGCCAAAAATAAGTGAAGTAACTGGGAAGCATCCAGAGGATGGCCACAAGGGTCACCAGTGGGATGGAGGTAAAGGATTATAACAGCATCTGAAATTGCTGAACATGCATTTATTAAACAGTAGGATCTGGAAGGAGGAATATGGGTGGAGTTGATCAGAAGTAGTTGAAGGGTACTGATTTTTAACCTGGACCTGTGAAAGCATCTTTTTAAAGAAAGAGAGAGAGAGAGAGTAGTGGACACTTGGAATAGAATGCTTGAGTAGGTGATGGGTTGAAATGCCATGGTGGCTTTCAAGAGGACATGAGATAGCTAGAACTTAGAAGGGGTTGGACAACCTTTGCTAGTAGGAAGTAGCAGCTGCATATTAACTGCATTCAGTGGGCAGACTAGAGAGGCAAACTATCTCCTGCCATTATGTTATATAATGTAATGTAATATATGTGCAGGTGTATAAATGAAGCAAAACTGCTCCTGTTATATTATGTTAACATGCATGACACTGTTTTACTAAGTGTTCTTATTTTGTTCTTGAAGTCTAATTAAAGGTTAGTGTAAGTTTCAACTATGCTAACATTACTAAATATGTAGTCATCTGCGTATGTGTAAACACACACTCCTGGGGTGTACCTTTCTCTATAATCCAAGTATCAGTAAACAAGCATGAAACCTTACTCTGGTCTGCCATGTTTTTATTTACACAATGTGGTCATGCAAATTGCATCTCAGACATCACATTCTGTTGCATAGTATACAAAGGAACAAGTGTAGATTATCCACCATCTCATGATTCCATACTGTACCAAAGAAGCAGACTGGTGTTTGGAAAAGAACAATACAACTGCTAAAATCAAGAGAAATTACAAAGCAGTCACATTTTCCATAAAACAGGCATGACAAAATTTGTATGCAAACAGAAACTTTAATGGAATGCATTAATACTTGCAAGAAACTTAGCAGACATAATAAAGTAACAATGGCTGGCATAGGTAAATCTAAATTCATCTAGCCAGTATATATTTTAAAGATACTGTAAAAATGTCATTAACAGGTATGTAGATCTGAATGTGCTGACAGGCTACTGAGCCCCGTAGTACAATGATGGTTTTAGTCCTTAACATCAGTTTGTATACATCAACAGTTGTTAATATTACAATTACACCAGTCTTCCATAGGTAAATGTTATTGTGCAATGACATCACCTATCAAAGTTGTTGAAATTAGTTAACTATAGCCTGTGTTTTGATTTAACAATGGATTCAGAATTATACCACATGCCTTTTTATAATTTATTGCTTTAGCAATAAATATATTTTTGTAAACCAGATAAATCATTAGAGCCAGGCTCCTTTACAGGGGACACCCACAAAGTAACCGTCTGAACCATACCTCTCAACCCCACAGCACAGAAAATCTGGATGTAGGCTGAACCTCATACTCTCAGAGACACAAGTACAATAGACTGATCCATCACGCTGCCCAAAAATAAGATTAACTTTTGCTTGTGTAGTAATAGTGACTTTTAAAAATACTTGGTAGTAACAGTTCTTTTTAGAATAATAGTCATGACTGATTTCTACTTTGTACACAGCTGAGTTTGCTTTTCTATGAACTTCAGGTAAAAATCACAGCAGAAAGACTGGTACGAAAGGAAAACAAGTCATATCATACAATATTATGTCATGACTGTATTTATACTGCAGTGTATCACAGTATTTAGAAGTTACATACAAATATGAAGGATTACACAGCAAATATCACAATTTGATTTTTCATACACTATCATTATGATTTAGAGTGTATATTTGTTACAGATACATTTATTTATCTCTTTAACTTATTTTAGTGAGCAGGCAGACCCCAGTGAACCTAAGGCACTTTTTCAGTGGACACCTGAAGAACAAAGCTTCATCTTGAGTGCAGTAACCATAGGCAGTAATGCAAGGAAGTAGTTAATGCAGAGGATTAATGCTATGAGATGTCTCTATGAGCTATTTCCTGTGCTCAAAGGTTTGATTTCCTCTGACTGTACTTACCTGACTCCAAACAACTCACTTGCCCAACAGTGCTTTGTTCTGAGTCTAAAAAAAGTCCATATGGATCAGTGGTCTGCCCATTCAACTGTTGCCACTTAAATGGGCTGGTTCAAAGACCCTTCTCACCCATAAACTAAACCACAAGGCAATTACTGATGTCACCCTATTGTTATCAGAAGAATTGGTGATTTACTTATATGCTTCTTAACTAAATGTAAACCTTATCAAAAGCTATACAAACTGGGTCTGGCTGAGACAACTTATCTAACATAGTGTTAGAAAGATGTGTAAGTTCATGGTCATAGTCAGACAGAAAAAATAGGTGTTGGCAGAAGCTAGTGGAATTGCAGAAGGCATATGGCAGGCCATAGGTAGGAATAGTGGAGAAGAAGCAAGGATGAGGACAACTAATCACCAGGAATGACCAGAAAAATAGGGGTGGAGACAAGTGGGGATTAGATTCAGTGGCACTAGAGGAGAAAGATTTAGAGAAAGTGGCCTTGGGGGTAAGGAAGGTGTATCAGTATACAAATATGTGAGCAGTAAGTACAGTGAACAAAGATGTGATATTCCCTCTGAGTATGTCTGCTTGTACTTTGGCAGTGTGGTGGACACAAATTTCCATATCTGTTGACTGTGGACACTAAAGGTTTTGTACAAAAACACACAATCACAAGCACTTCACCACTTTACCAGTATTTCTTCTTTATTTAAATAACGATCTGGTACCTCGGCCTTTCGCCTTCATGGATCTAAAGGTTTTGTCCTCATAGTTTTTGTCAGTACCAGGGACTTCCATGATATGAAACTTACTGGTTCTTAACTCCTTGGAGGAGTGACAAAAAGGTTAATAATTCTTCTGGGAGCCTTCCTGCATTGCTGCAAAAAATATGTAGAGACTGGGGTGATGTTTCTCAAGAGTGTACCATTTGAGTGCAGTGAGGCCATGGTAAAGATGCAATGTGACCATCTTCTCAAGGAAGCTTTGCCACCTTGTGGTAGGAAGACATGACTTTAAAGGAACATGGCCAAATGCCAATTTTGGATGTTTCACCAAAGCTGCAGATAGTAAATGGTGGTCACTGCAAAGTGGAATGCTTCCTTCTCCATATACAAAGACCATGGAGTTGATTATTTATTTAAGTAAGTACAGCGGCTGCTCTCTTTGTACTGGGATGTGAAGGGGGAAGGGAGTTTGCCCATAAATGAGGTTTACGCACTTGCTTTGGTGCAGTTCACAACAGTATTTTTGTGTGTTGAAGACATGGCTTGCATCAGGCTTTGACTAGGCTATCTTAGAGAAAGATGGTGAAAACTGCTGTGTTTTACAGAAGGGTACAGGTCAGTGTATGACTAGTTACTCAGTGTAGGAAGGGAGGAGACATGCTGTTACTTTGTTCAGAACCCTTAACAATTTCTACTTGTGATGATGTATATTACAACAGCACATAATCTGATCAAAGATTTGTAGAACATAATCATAATGCCCTGTAATACATGTTGCTTTGAGGAATGGAATACACTTAAACCAAAGAAATTCCTATATGGAGAAGGCCTAGTCATTTTATTGTGCTGAAGAGAAGCTGACTTTAGAAATCTGTGCCTTCCTCTTCAATTAAACTGTTACACACAGGCTAGCACATGATATCATTTGCATATTTCATGGTAGCTGTTTAACTGTAGTTCTGCCACACATGGATGGTATATAATAAGAAAAGCATTTCATCAAGCCATGATCCTTGGGAAACTCCCTGAAACTCAGGGATAACGAGCAATGCAGCAAAGTTATGTATGAATATTGTATGTGCTCTGTGGGGAAAGCTGGTGAACTGTTTTAAGGATTTTTAACTTAGGGTAGGGCAAGTCTATGGAGGTGGGTAACCTGAGTGAAGGCTACTGAAAGGTCTAAGAACAGAACTTCTGTAGTTTCTTCTGTATACATTCTCTTTATGACATGATTTTTTTTATTTTCATAAGGGCACTGTTGAATTTATGGTCTGGTTAAAGTTATTTTTTGGAGTATGTAGACCCTTTTCCTGGGATATTAGTGACTATAATTACATTTTCTATAAAGTGGAATTAGCAGGAATGTAGGATATGGGCTTATAGCTTTAGTTGTTGTCTTAATTTTTGATTTTCTACAATGTATGGGTTCATACACCAAACCACTAGGACAGAATGAATTTTGAGACAAAGTGGACCGATCTGGAATGTAAACATCCACAAAAGAAAGTCAAGATTTTTTGTATTATTCCTTTGAAGAGAAGCTTTCTGCTCTCTCCTTCTCCCACAAAAGACCACTTGAAAGGAGGCAGATATTCATGGACAGGCTGAGTTGGAAGCCCCAGAACTGCACCAGCTGTGCAGGGTGTGATGGTCCTCAGAAGGTTCCTTGCCACATAAAGTTGATGTTGAAACTGGTGAAGCCCTGAGGGATTTGTTGGGGAATCTCACCTATAAATGGTGTGGCATGTAGGGCAGACGATGCATTTTGTTTTCTAGGAGAGTTACTCTCCTTCCTAAAGATGTTTGGGTCTGTTAGAATAGTCAAATGGAGATTTATTAAAATATATTTGTCCTTCACAAATGGAGGATCTGCAGTTGGTGTGAATACCCTGCCTGCTGGCTATTCAAAGTTAGAACCTACATTTATATCTGTCATACATGGCTTCCCTCTTGATTATAATCTTACAAAGAAATTGACCCAGAGCTCACCATTTACACATAAAAATCAATATGAAAATAACAGGACTGATAACTATATATCAACTGTCAATAACAGCAAAATGCCTATTTTTAAATTAGGGTCTTTGTGGAGTTTAGTTAAACTGCTAAGGCACCTTGAAATCTAAATACTAGCAACACATTTGATAACTATTTCCTTGACACCAGTTAATATGCTGCAAAATGCAATGACAGAAACTAGGTTTATTACATATATTTCTGTAGTATGGAAGACTGCATTCATCAGTCATGAACAGGCATGCATCCAGTTTCTATGCCTGTTTTTTAAGTTTAGGTCACACAGGGCTAGCACTTATCCTGGCAAGCAAAAGGCAAAAGACAGGAACAAATCAGGATGGGATAGCATTCCACTGCATAGCACAGATAGTCACATTCTCCCCACTCATATGCATATCTAGGCCCAATTTAGCCTACCCATTTCAGCTGTTTGCATGTATTTCAAATGTGGAAGGAAATGAAAAACCTGTCAAAGCTGTACACAAACAGATAGAAAACATGTAGACTCTACACAGTGTGTATAATGATTTACATAGCATGCATGTTGTCATACTAAGCACATTACTGTGACAGTGTTTTATTTAATGTCAACTACATTGTTTCAGTAGCTATTGCACTGAAGTGTTCTGACAAATATGAGTAGTTAAGCTGTGGTGTCTACTATCACTTTAATATAACCTGAGGTCTGTAAAGATTTATATTCTATATTAATTGCAATAATATGGCAATTAATTGTAACACATAGGCTACTGTGCCATGATGCATATCACAGTAGGTAACTTCCATGATGTGGGCATAGCAACAACAATACAATGACTATTTCCATTGCATACTGGGAATAACGCTATTAAAGTATCATTCTATCACAACTGATGTTTCTGAAGTAAATTTTTAAAACAGCCAACACGCAACCTTTTTTTGTGCAGTTAGATTGACTGTAGCTTGAAAAAACATGCTGCTCCTTGGGAGAAAAAGGTACAAATAATGACTTTTAGGTAAGTCAAAATGCAACAACCTGAGCGTTAATTATATAAATGTAGGGGAAAGTAAGGCCAAAACCCTTTACCATGAAAATACTAAAGTTGGTGTGTGTGTTCTTTACTTCCAAGAAGAACTATAATTTATGAAATTGATGTCAACCTATTTATAGCTGCTATTTAGTATAGCATGCTTGCCTTGATCTGTTAAGATCTGATACCAATTATTACACAGTATTAGAACTGTAGCTCTACTTAATAAAGCTAGCTGCATGATAGCAAAGATAAAGCAGTCCCTTCTTTAAAGATGTCTGACTCTGCGTAGTAATTCTCCTAGAGCTCAAGGAAAAGCTATAAGAAGATTCTGAGATTTACGCAGAATGACTGCAGTTGTGCTTTTATCTATTCTCTGTTCTCTCCAGATGAACTGGCATCCTGTTGTTATCACAGGCAACAACCACAAACTTTCTGGTGTCTCTCCCATGATATTTTATAGGATTGTTTGACCTTAATCTGACCTCAGTAATTCGATACCTGCTATTACTTTTATATAGGTTATTAGCACCTCCTCTTACACGACGACCACGGCAAATCTGTATAGCTTGAGTAGATGTAGCATGAATAAAAGTGTTGAAATTGCGACAGCACAGTCCTCTGTTTCTCATTTCATTGGTCCAGAACCTATCATTCCCTCTTGTACCTGGTCTAACTAGGTGTTTCCTTTGAAAACTTGCAAAGTTTGTGAATTCCAACTTATGAAGATCTTTATCTGTATCACAACTGCAGTTAAAGGCAACAAAGGATCCTTCAAACACATCTTGATCATTTTGGTAGGTACCTTCTAGAAAATTCTGTGGGCTTTCAACCATTTTGGAGCTCTTCCACAAAGTAAGCAAGCATCCTTTCTCTACAGTAAAAGTAGTGACAAGGCTGACCCAATCATTATCAATAGGAGTCTTTGCTTCTGTCTCATGGAGAGACTTGCTGTGGTGATAGTCAGGGACATGGAGTTGAGCACAGATCTTTCTGTGAGAGTTTGGCTGATTTTTGGGGGTGACTTCATCTTGAAGAGCTGGTGATCCAAGCAAAAGTATGGAGAGCAACAACAGAACAAATCTTGACATCATCTTGTTGGGATACCTGAAACCAAATAAAACAGGACTTTTAAGTATTGCATTTCAGATAGAGTACATTAGCATTTTATTGGGCTGACAGTTCTGTTTCTTTTATTCAGAGCAGAATTTGAGAAATGGACTAAGAAGGAAATTCCATATTAGAAAAGCTGATTGAATTACAAAAAAAAAAAAAATCCATGCACAATAGTTGAGTCTTATAGTATAATACTGAATGTCTAGGAGCTGGCACAGAGTATTAAGGCTCTTCACTGAGGTTTTGGTGGTACAGGGTCTGATGCCTTCATTTGCCTACTGTGTAACCTTGAGTAAGTAACTTAACCAGACTTTGCTCCTCTCTTGTCCTGAAAATGGACTGTGGGCCTACCTGGTTAACAAATGGTTATTATTAAGTAATATTCCTGAATGCTAACACTACTAGAATGTTAAGAATGTTGCATGTTTGCAATCAGAAACAACTTTGGGCTCTCTACGGTTCAAAAGTGATGGCTAGACAATAATTAGGCATGAGCAATAAATAACTACCTCTGGCTTGTTCAAGAAAGTGGTTATTACATTTAGTGATAGTTTTTTATGAGTTTTACTAAAAGGAAATACAAAGCTTTACTTCTGAGAATACTGACAACAGATGACACTGAATGGAATGGACCAAAAACACCAGTTTCATCATACCCATCCCCCACCCTTCCCTTCAAGTCTACTGCTTCACCTCAGACTGGAAACTGTGCAGATTAGGTATCTTCATGTTAGAAGTACTTCATCCAAACTGCAATTTGGTCTTACATAAGAATGGCGATTATTGAATTACTACACACTCACACACACACACACACACACACACACACACACACACACACACACACACACACACACACACACACACAAACACATATGCGTACATACTTGCATATATATTTTTTCTCTCTCTCTTTCCTTTTTTTTTCTTTTTTAAAATATGTTTTTACCTCTATGTATATCCCTTACAATAATGTGTTGGCTCATACTCCATGTATTTATTTTAATTTGTTTTTGACATACTAAAATCACTTACATTTATCTAAATATCTAGTTGTGACTTAAGGAGTCATAACAGTCATTAAGTGCTAGGGCTGGTGTTCTATTGAAATCATTAACATTTAAGCTTATTAATCTTAACTAACCCCCAAATAAATAAATAAATTGCACATACAAAATACAACCTATACCTTATAAAGACAAACATGTATCCAGCTCCTAAGGTCCTCATGCTCTCCAGGTTCAACAGAAAGAAAACTTTCCCAAAACGTGCTCCTACAAGCTGGAATAAAGTTCCACAAAGAGTTATTGCAATGGAAACAGGTGTGTCCATGCTGGGGCTGGGGTACAGCAGGCGTGCAAACTGCCATAATTCTTTGGAGGAAGGATAGCACTGGAAAAAACATTCTGGACATGAGCTTACAGTTCATCAAGCCAGTGCTAGGCATTTATCTTCAATAGTGAGTGAATGGGAGCATGTGCTCATAAGAGGGAAGCATCATTGGTCCTCATGTGCTCACAAGGAGGAAGACATGATTGGGCCTCATGATGACTAAGGCAGCTCCTCCCCTGCACTCAGAGGATGTGATTAGAACAATAGTATAAATGCCCTCAGTTGCCAGGATGCAGGTGAGCGCACTAGCAGCTCTCATGGTTGCCTGTATAACCAATCTACTCAATGGCTCTCACTAAGGATGCATTAATGGTTGGTAGTCACAAGAGCTAAGATTTCCTAGAAAAAAATGGAAGATTTTGTTGAAGCATTCCTGTCTGTTAGTTAAAAAAACAGAATACGAGAAAACTGAATGCAACTTGACTGAAAACAAAATGACAGAAACAGCATAGTTATCACAAATTTCAGTTCAACAGACATATTACAAACTAGAAGATGCTACACATATTTTTGCACGAAGACAGGCCACCATATCCCAACATCCTTGCTATCATAGTGTAACTCCAAGGGTGCACACATAGAGAGTGAAGGATAAATACTTGGCTTCTGTACAGAAAATCAAGCATCTCTTAAAGCTGTGTAAACCTGTAACCTTGGAGTGTTAATGTATTACTGAGGGAGGGGCAAGGGTCATGTCCCTTGCAAAAATACTTTCACTCAGATTACATTTGCTCTTTTAGCATTTAGTCTGTTGACACAGAACCCTCATCGATATGTTAAGATATGGTATATAGCCCAATCACCAGTATCAACATCTGATTTATTCTACTGTGCTGTTTTGTAAGTCACTACTCTTTCTAAGCGTTAGCTTGTCTATATTTCAAACTAAATTATTTTTTGCAGATTCTCTCTCAACATCTTAGCAGTTTATGAGACTAAATAGAGGAAATGACACCTTCTGGTCAGATATCTGCAGTAATAACCACTGTTAGGCCATTGTAAAATGTAAACAGAATAAATGTTTCTAAAGAAGAGTCTGCAAAATAGTGTGAAGATTATGTGTGGTGTGAAGTTGGAAGCCACGACCATATATGTTTCTGTTAAGCAGATTTTTATCACCCCTTTCCCCTCTGAGAAGTGATGTATATTTTCCTTGTCCAAAACTGCTGCACTTACACTCCTGTCCATAGCACATGGATAAATATAGTTGTGCCTAACGTCTCAGCAATAGCTGTACTTGGCAAATAACAATAAACTGGATTTAGTAGACCTTAGACCCACGGTGGTGATGCTGCGGTAGCGTTGTCACCTCACAGTAAGACGCTGTCCGGTTTGATTCTCAGCTAGACCATCTTCTGCTTGGAGACATGCGTGAATGGGCGTACCTTTGTTGAAGGTTGTGCGTCAGGGCTGGTAACTCTGCACATAAAAATCAACTACCAATCATTAGCGGACTGGAGTTCCGCTGTGGCGACCCCTAACCGGGAAAAGCCGAAAGACACAATCACATTAAATATTGAACATGAAGTGTATGATTTTTTGTCATACTCCCTTCCTCTTACAGTTTCTTCACATACTTGCTATTCAAACTGCATCAGAAAGTAATGTAGCAGTATGACTAAGAAAGAAACAAATGACTGTGGTTCAGTACATCAACATTCAATACCATGAATCATAGTTAGTCAAACCTGACAGACAAAGTGCCAACCACTGACTTTCCTACATGGGATCAAATCCTCAATACAAGGCTGTTCCCCCTCAACACAAACTGATACTGTAAATGTGTTTGATTTAAATCAGCAAGCTAGCTGTTTTTGTAGTCACAGGTTTAATTGCAGCTGGATCCTGCAGTATATTTTATTAAACTGTTAGTATTTTAATGAAAAAGCAATGTAATAAACAGTATTCACAGCTTTATGTGAAGCAGACACTAAAAAATGCCTTTCAAGAGAGCTTCAGTTTTGCAGATTTTCCAGTCATGTACATTTGTCTTTCAACGTGCAAATTTTCAGAAGAGCAGGATGCTGACACTTTATTCTGTTGATGCTGTTATCCCATTGTGCTTCTTCAGGATTGTCTAGATGAAAAGGTAAATGACTTTGCTCAGGGTTAGAAATGTTGTAAGTAGTAGTTATGGGATTCATATACAGAACATAGAGGTCTCTGAACAGACGCACTTCAGCTGCTCTGTTTCTGTCCTTCTCTCTCCAAGATGCAGCAAAACACAGAGAGGTGGTGCACCCGATCAAGCAATTTGCAGGCTTTCTTCTCCTTGTTGTCTCTTGATGTATGTGATTCATGAGACTGCAAGGAGCCGAAAGGTCATGAATATTACACAGTAAAGGGGTGGTTGCAGTGAAAAAGGGCAGAGAAATAGTAGTGGCATGAGGTAAGATTTTTGTTTTAATTCTGGCAGTTAACCAGGTATGTGCAGTGTGGGGACTGTCAGGCATGTTTTGTTTACAGTTAATATGAATTGAAATATGTTACTGTGTGGCCATTACTTTGGTTTATTTTTTTAAATTACACTTCAACATCTAAGATGTACACAGATAATAAAGTATTTATAATTACTGAGCATGGTCCTTGGCTGTAGAAGAAAATGAGTGTGACAGTTGTCATTTGCTCATTGAACTCACTGAGGAAAATTCTGACAATTATACTAGTAAAATAAAATACCCCATGCATAAGCTGTTACCTTTTCCTGTAATTTTTTTTATTTTACATATTTGTTGACCAGGTAAACAAACCAAAAAAAATTATCCTTTCTCAGGGGTGACCCTTGAGCACTGTCTGGGTAAGTGAGTTGTTCATAGTCACACAGTAGGTAAATGATGGTGGTAGGAATCAAACCCTGTACCATGGGTACAGAAAGCAGACTGTTAACAGTTCAGTCCTCTCTAAAAACTGCTTCACATTCATTAACCAAAGGAAATACAACAAGGCTGCACATTTAATCCTAATTAAACATATTAAAACTGAAATTCTAAGTACTTGCTCATTTCATAGTTGTTATTGAATTGGAACTGCAGACTTCAGATTTGACAGTTGTTTTGGTTTTAAGTCATAACAGAATATCATTTTTGTCATCATGTTTCATTTAAATAACTATAATCCAATCCACTGATATTCTGTTGTGTGAATGTTTGTAAGTATGTGTGTGTGTGTGTGTGTGTGTGTGTGTGTGTGTGTGTGTGTGTGCACTTGCGCATGTGTGTGTTTGTGTATATGTCCTTGTGTGGATGTGTTTGTGTATATTATATGTCCGTGTGTGTGTGTGTTTCTGTATGTACGTGTGTGCATGTATGTGTTCATAAATGTGTGTGTGTGTGTGTGTTTCTGTATATATATATATATATATATATATATATATATATATATATATATATGTGTGTGTGTGTGTGTGTGTGTGTGTGTGTGTGTGTGTGTGTGTGTGTGTGTGTGTGTGTGTGTGTGTGTGTGTGTGTGTGTGTGTGGTATTTTGGGCAAATAAGGGATGGAAGACCTGTTTTGCTTGATTTTCATCTTTCAGTGCAATGCACTGCTTTTGAAACAATTGATGGGGTGTATATATTTTTTAATCTTTGATTGCTGGCTGAAGTTCATATTACAGCCTTGCTTGATTGTTTGTATGTTCCCAAAGAAATCATCTGTGGATGTGATTGAAATTGCTTTTAAGTCTAAAATGGAACTTTTAGAGTTCCTATCGGCAGCATATTAAGTCTGTCCCTCCATTTATAAATCCCTAAACAAATAGGATGTCATTTCGTTTTAGCTTGAATTTAGGAGATTTCATCCTGATTTTATAGCTATGTGACCAAGAGGAAAGATAAAGTTCAGCAATTTAATTCAAGAAATCATCCTTTTACCTAACTCAGCAACATATGTGAAGCATGAACTTTGCACTGCAGTTTTGCACAATCAAAAAGTGTTTAGTTTCATTTTTTTTCTTTTTTTAACAATAATGCATTTCTACAGTAGCAAACAGTTATATACCACATCAGACATTTATTTTGACATGTTATACTTTACCAGAGAAAGACAAGTGCAATGCTTTTTTTTTTCACTTTTATCTTTCGGCATTGCATTCTAGTCCCACTTGTAATGCATTTTCTCAAAAAAAAAAACAGAAGCATTTTCCAAGATCATTACAATTCTACTCACATTATGCATTTGTGAGATTAAAATAAAATAGTTATTTCATATGAAGGTTAATCTGTTTTTCTAAACAAAGTATTTTATAATTGGTTAGGGAAAGTAGGAAGACACTATTCTGTTGCATTTGTTTGTGTGTATCCTATTTTTATGACATGGTGTGTCATTAAAGTGTTACAGTAAATGAGATGGAAGAAATAAAACAACAAATGACTGGATCATATAGTCATATGTGTTAATTAAGGAAAAGGTACACTGCTACAAACGTGAAACTTCTTTTGTACTTGTGCATGGTTGGTTAGCCACCTTAGCAGAAGTGATTTCTTATCAGTAATGTCCAAAGTCAGCTTACTGTAGCTGGTGCGTGACAATCCAGAAATGACAAGGAATGATAAGCATGTGCACTGTCCTTTCTGAGATGAATCGAAACATGTTGAATGTGACAAAACAAGAGAAACATTAAGTGGACTGGACTGACAAAGAAAGATAACAACGAGCCTCATATCCATGCTGTAAAAAGCATGCTTTGCATGCAACATAAGCTCTTTTAGTAGATGCTTAAAGTGTTATGGTCATATTGTAAAGCACTAAGTAACACATTTTTGGAATTACCATACCCAATACCAAATTGTGCAGCTTTTGATGTAAACATTGTGATGTTTTTGCATTTTATTCTGTTGGTAAAGAAGGTACTGCGAATATTTTTCTCTGAGCTGAAAATTGCTGTCATGGCATCATAAAAGATTGAACCCATACTGCTTCACTACCTAAATTAATGTACAGACTATTATTTATACATATCAAATGCATCAACAATAGTTATTTACTTCTTGGAAAGACCAGTTGTCAACTACTTTTTTCAGATGAAACGCCACACTGAAAATGAACACACATTGAAGTAATAGTGAGCCACAATGTAAATAAACAGCTCTTTTATGCAGGTAAGATATTTTGATTACCTGTAATACTTTGCAACTGAACACAAATCATTGCTCAGTACCTACCTTGACATTTTTGTAGGTATGGGAATAGAAAAAAATGAGTAAACAATGAAACTAAACAAAAACAAAATCAAAAAGCAGACTGCAAGCTTTATATTTTGCAAAATCACCTGCAATGTTATGATGAACTAGGAAATTAAATTAATTATAAAGCAAAGACACTTGCAAACATGTCCAGTACACTAAAATATTCTTCCAGTTGCAGCATTACAGAATATTATGTTCAGTTCTTTCATTTTTTGCCATTTGTTAACTTTAATTTCTTCAAAATGAAAAGCTCAAGTTTCTGTAAACAAGCAACATCAGGATTGCTTTTTAATATATGCCAGATCACACCAAATATGCTCTTTTAACACCTGAGTTAGAACCATTAGTGTTCCTGGAGATACAGGTAAACATCCTGACATACAATAAGGCTATATAAGTTTCACATATAGCGTATGACTGCATGACTCCCATAACTACACATGGATATACATTTATGCAGTGCTCCTTCTAAAACTATGGCAAGGTAGTTGTTTGTAGACTGGCTGTACATGGGATGCCATGTGTGGTTAACAGATATTGAGAGTGACAGTGTCAGTTGGAGTTTGTGCACATTGCATATTTACTTCATTTTTAGGTGGGGATGGGTGGACCTGTGAGTCAATGATGACACTTGACCTGTAGCAACCTCAGTGTTGATAAGTAAGGGGTGCTACTAATATACATATGTAAGGAAGGGGTGCTACTAATACACATATGTAAACAGACTGTCACAAAAAAAAAAAAAAAACATTGCTTTGTGTAATCTGATTTTTTTAATGTTTTTATTACTTAATATTGCTATATTTTCCAAGTCATGGAGGTAGGGGTTGATTATTTCAGTTTCAGCACTATCATGTCAATGAGTTGACTGTCAGTGTATTAGTTATCACTGAAAATCATGCATTCTAGTTACTAACACATTGCAAAATATAGCTGTGCTTCCATTACAAGTGCTGATTGCGGTCTGTATGTGTAACTCACATGGGAGTCATCCAGCTAAGTTGCACATTTCAAGATCCTGACTGGTTAATGAAGTGCATGTAAGTCCCAGTGTTATATAATTAAGCAGTAATCAATGCTGGGGTTATGACTTGTGTAGATTCTACCCACGAGTGCTAGAGTGAGCTGAAAAGGTCAAACCCTAACTGATTTAAAAAGCACATGTGAGTAAATATTATTTAGCCTACACCCCCACCTTTGAGTACTGTTGACCTTCATCCCACTTTTTACGCAAGTGCTAATAACTTGCAGTGTTTGTTGCATATTTGTTTAGAGAAGAACATTTGTTAAAATAGTTCCTCCATTTTGTACTTGGGTTACAGTTCATTTTATGTTGTTTTAAGACTTTTATGTATTTTCATTAATATACATTTTATTTGCTTCTTTAATATGTTTTCATTCTTTGTAGTTAGTAGTAATTGGTTTTAAACTAGAATGTTACATGTAAAGCACTTCCTTTAATTTGTTTTGGACATTTTGTTTTCATCACTCTCTGTGGAAGTGTGTTGCAGTGTCCATAGCAAACAGATAGAAGTCATCCTTTTAAGCAATGTAAAGAAAGGGAAAATCAGAATAACTTCCAACTAATGATCTAAACCAATGGAAAATGCAGTACAGGACAGTGGGAATTATCTAAAAAATGTTTTCCAAAAACAGGGGTGAGGGCCATTATTGAGTTCCCTCTGCAAAAGTGAGATAAAGTTGGTAAACTTGAGTTGTATTGTGAATGTGGATTATTGGAGCATGGGGTTCTGGGAGGCTTTGACTCTGCCTGTTATGTAGTTATCTTCACAACATTTAAAATACTTTTTATTTAATAGAAACATAGCAGAAGATTGGAAGAGCCCTTCAGCAGAGGTAGTAAAGTCAAAAATGCAGAAAACTTTAAGAAAGAATTCAAGAAAACAAGTGGCAGTCATGCAAGACTTCTCATGGGGGAAATAAATAAAAAAGCTGTTGATGAAGTAGGACTTGCAGCTTATTCATTTGGTAACGGGTATGGAAAGGAACAAAGTAGCTAGGAAAAGTCTCATTTCATACTTTGTCTTTTAAGTTTTCACCCCTGATGGCATTACCAATCTAACCCTTCAGTGGGTGGCAAGTACAAGAAACTCCTGCTTAATACAGTTGCTGTGTCCTGTGCCATCACCCAGAATGATACCACAGTACAAGCAGAAAATGATTGATTTCAACAATTGGCTAAGTTTCTGATGTCATTCTAAGGGGATCCAGTATCTGTCTGCCTGGGATGACATGATCGACAGACCTCGATGCTTTGCCAGAGATAGCCTGCATCTGTCACCCCTGGGCTTCTGGATACTGGCCAAGGCTCTTATCACCCCTATAGTGCCTTTTTTAGGCAGTCTTCCAAAGACTAAATTGCAACCATAACAGCTACAAACAAATGCAGTCTGAGGGTCATGCTGCTCAATGCGAGAAGTCTAAATCTCAAAATGCACTCACTCAATGCACTCCTTAAAATGGAGAACATCGACATTTGTGCTGTAACAGAGACCTAGTTCAAGGCAGCAGAAAGCACCCCTGTACTACCAGGCTATAACTCATTCCACATCTTTCGGCCCCAGAACTTTGACCGAAGCTCCAAAGGCAGTGTTTTTTTCATATTCTTAAAGGATGCACACACCTCCAGACTGGTAGCCCAACATAATGCATCAGAGATATTTCAGGTGCAGCTAACATTGGGTAAGACAGTGGTTCAGGTCGTATCCTGCTATAGGTCCCCAACCATGTCCCAAGACTTGAACACCACATTCCTAAACACCATGGAGAATATTAGGGTCCAACCTAACACTATCTTACTAGGTGACTTCAACTACCCCTCCATTAACTGGGTAAACTACTCATGTACCAATACACTTGCCCAGTATTTCCTGGACTTCATTAATTCCAATGCCCTGGACCAGCTCATTCTTACCCCCACTAGAGGTAGAAACATCCTTGACCTGGTCATTACTAACATGGGCGACCATTGCTCTACACCAATAGTCAGCTCTTCCTTGGTTAGATCAGACCACAAACTAATCACGTTGGAAATCCACATCCCTCCCACCCGCCGCAAAGGCAACCACCATGAAAACCTTCTCCAAAGCTAAGTTGGGCTCCTAAAAACAGAGGTGGCTAATTTCACTGCACTCATGCAAATGGAGAATAGTTGCATGACCATAGAATCATACACCAATGCACTGTACGAACACGTACACAAAATGCATGGATCTCGCCATACCCAATAGAACCAAGGCACTCTCTTCCAAAAAAAGGAAGCCAATTGGTGGTCCCCTGCCATAAACAAACTCTAAAACAGAAGGAGGAAACTGATGCAGAATAAGGTGAGGTCCCAAGACTGGAAAACCCCCCCTTATCAGCCTCAACAAAAAGTTGAGATTCCTCATCAAATCCTCGAAAGCTAGCTATGAAAACAGAATTGCAGCAGATAGTAAAGACAACCACAAGCCCTTCTATAGTTATGTAAAGAATCTCCACGGCAATACCCAGATTTTCTCTGAGCTACTGCACAATGGTACCTCCTATACCAAGCCAACAGATATTGTCAGTATACTGGCGACAGATTCAGTGCCAACTTTACCCCTCCCCCCAAAGGACCAATCACAATACCAGTAGATTGTCAGGCACCGAGTATTACTGCTGCACAGGTTAAAACAGCACTGTCCAAGGCCAGGAATACAGCTTTTATGGGAACTGACAATATCCCTAGTTGTGTTCTACATGAACTACAGAGTGAACTGGCACCTCACTTGTGTGCCCTGTTCAATCACAGCCTCAACTCAGTCTTTGTCCCTACCAAATGTTGCATTGCTACAATCATCCATTTCCACAAAGGAGGAGTGACTACAGGCCCAGGGAACTATTGCCCCATTAGCCTGATGAGTGTGATATGCAAAGCTATGGAACGCATCATCATGGGCCTAATAAACAAGTATATAGGGAATCTCCAAACTGTAGATCCCACACAGTTTGGTTTTGTGAAGAGTAGATCATGCCTGCTCAACTTGGTCGACTTCTTTGAGTCAGTCACAAGAGCTGTGGATAAAGGCAAGGTGGTTCATACAGCCAACCCTGACCTGGCCAAGGCTTTTGATACCATTCCCCACTCAGGAATCATAGAAAAACTCACTAAGTTTGGCATCAACCCCTATATCACTAGGTGGGTTGCAAGCAGGCTCACAGATAGAACTCACAGTGTGAAAGTAGCTGACTCCAAGTCAGACTGCTGACTAGTCATGATTGGAGTCCCAGAGGGTTTGGTCCTATGTCCTCTCCTGTTTGGCATCTACTTCTTTGAAGTCCAGGCCAACACAAATGGACTCTGGCTGACAAAATTCGCAGACAATTGCAAGTTGGGAGCTATTATTAACTCCCCAAATGATGTTGATATCCTACAGAATGGCCTCACTGAGACCAACGACTAGTGTCAGAACCATGGCCTTTAGCTCAATGCCAAAAAATGTGCCATCATCCCCTTTAGAAAAAACCCGGTTCCCATGAATTACCACATTGATGGTAGTCCACTGAACACAGAAGGCGTTATAAGAGATCTGGGAACACAGGTTGACAGCAACCTCTCTTTTGATCACCACATTGCCACTGTGGTCAGAAAGTCCTTCTGTGTGGCACATCTCATTACTAAGGGTTTTGCATCCAGGAAGAAAGAAGTCATTGTCTCCCTCTACTCTTCCCTCATTAGGCCAATCATCGAGTACAATGCCCCATTTGGCATGTACCTCACTAGACACCTGCAACAACTGGAGATGCTGCAAAAGTACCTCACAAAGAGGATCCTAGGCCTTAAACACTTGTCCTATATGGACAGACTCAAAAAACTCCAACTATTCTCTGTCTCATATTGCCTACTTAAAGGTGATCTCTGCTTGACTTACAAAGCCATGTCTGACCCAACTCTGTTAGAAATGCTACATCTAAAGAAATCCCAATCCCTCTACACCACATGCTCCAGTGACCTCATCCTCATTACCACAATCAACAGAACGTGCTGGAGAGACAGGTTCATAACCTAGAGACTGGCCATGCTATAGAACAGACTTCCCATACATGCCAAGCAGAGCACCTCACTGGCGCTCTTCAAGAGAAATCTCGGTGAGTGGATGGGAAAAAGAAAATTCACCCTGGCGGATAACTCCAGTGGCTCTACTCGACAGAGGCACTGGGATCTAAGGTCGGGTGGCACTATGCCAGGGTAATTCTATGGTTAGGCTTGTAAAGGCCCCAAGGCCATTAGCTTAGTACACATCTATGAACCTATGAACCTATGAAAAATAAACACTACTGACCTCTGAACACTACTCATCCGATGGAAGTCTATTGTTACTGCTGGTGTACAAAAACTTCTTGCTTGCTATAATTGTTGTGTTATGCAAAATCTAACTCCACTAATCTGTCTAGTCCTCTCATCCTAAAGAAACATGTCATTCTATTGTGGACAAGGCTACTGAGCAATAGAAACTGTAAGCAACCCTAACTTACAAAGTGGACCCATGGTACAGAGGGATAATGCTCTTACTGTGACTAGGATGACCTGTGATTGACTAGTGGTACCAGTGCTGGATAGCCATGCTGGAGGTAGGATGGGAGTGAGTGGTCAGTCTTGGCTTGCTCCTCCTGGGGGTAGGGAAGCAGCCTAGGTTCAGTGCAGTATAGAGCCTGGCCGGCTCAATGCTGCAAGCAGATATACCAGTTAGGCAAGGACTGCTCATGCATACAAACACACATACACCTACCAATGCAGTACAATATACAGAGCTGTCAAATGCTGCTTTAGTGAGGTAGAGGATATTAGGACACTCTCCCTAGCAGCAGTATGATGCAGCATCACTGTCTTTAACTTCACCAGCCCCAGACGTGGGATTGGGTTGAGACCACGGAAGGCTAAGGTGTATCTGAGAAGAGGAGCTGGTGGTGGTGGCAACTAATGGACACATGTGAGAAGGCAAAACAAGAAACCTTTACTTACCATAACTGATGTGACATGCAAAAAAAAAAGAAAGAAAAAAGGGAAAAAAATAACTCTACTGATGTTTTCACAAGTTCTAAACTGCAAAAAACCTTACTTACCAAAACTTGATGTGTTGTGCAGAAAATAACTCTACTAACCCCCGAATAACACCCACCCTTTTAGCAACCTACAACCACTCCTGGTGCACAAAAATAGAGTATGGACAGTTAATGTAATCTCCAACCACTTCTGACAATTGCACATAGATGGTAATCACAGCTCTTGGACCTCAACTTATATAATTTTGCTTCACTGGACGGTCAGCTTTTTATTAGTATAGTCACAATTTTAATTGAAGTCACTGTTATTTATCTGTCACCTTCTAACTTTTGGTCATTTTCTTAAATTCATTCACTGTAGTCATTCATAAGTTACAATTATCTACCCACAAGAAGCATCTATATGACACAGAAGCTTCCACACTTCCTTTCTGGCCGTGGTTTGATAGAGCACAAGCCTAAAATCCCACCTTGCCACACTGGACTGGTAATCAATTCTATCTTCATTATACCATAACTACTCTGCTAGAAAACTCCCCTTCTGCTTCAAGACACATTTTTTTCCCTTAATTTCAAGACTTCATAAATAAAACACAAGTCAATGGCTGACCAAAGAATTAAAAACTCTTCTATGTAAGTGATGAATTCTGGCTAAAATGGAAATAAGATCCAACCCCTGAGTCATGCAAACAATGCACCCAACTCTATAACCTCTCCAATCAAGTTATGCACAGACAACAAGCCAACTATTTCAAATCTGAACAACTTACCTTGTTAGACAAATCAAAACTGTTTTGGAATGAAGTGAACATAATTACTGGTTGTAAAAACTATTTCTGGTTCAGCCAGATCTGACACCTTTCCATGTTCCCATTGCAAGCTCCCTATCTCAGACTTCCTAAATGAATTTAGGAATCTGCCACCCATACAACAAAACTACTTCTTCTTTCCTTCTCAGTTTCCACCCTCTCCCCGTTTTATACCACTTATATTTTATACATCAGTCAAGAAGACAGTGAAATGCTTCTTGATCAACTTTCCTTAGATGTCCCCCACAGGTTCATACAATCCACATTCTAGTTTGTTTACCAGTTCAAATATGTTTACCTCCTTCCCTTTAATGCATATTTGAAACCTATGGATTTCTCAAAACATAATGCACAACCTCCAGAAAACAGTTTTAGTTAAAACTCTTCGAAAGTAGCTCAAGTCAGAAAATTTTCTCTTCAAACCAATCTTTATCTTTCCTAGATTGGGTAAATTACTTGAAAAGATCACTTACCTCCAATTGTCACAATCCAGTCAAAAAAATAACATCTAGTCTCCTTAAAACTACATGGTTTCTGGACAGGTTGTAGTTCTCTCACTCACTTCAATCAGTTTTTGATGACAAAGACTTTTGCTCTAGTGATCACTTCATCCTAATGAATTACATGCTAAACACTAGTATTTGTCCAGAAGCATCCTCTTGGTTTCAGGACTTTCTTACCAATAGACTCTCCAGAGCCAAGATTGTTTCCTCTATCTCATTTTTGTATCCTGTACTCAAGGGTGCCCTCAAGACTCTGTCCTTTGCTCTCTCTCTTTCTCTCTGACATCAGCAAGTTCTCCAATTACCTACCCTACCTTCCAATAATAGGGTTATATTTAGGTCAAGAACCTCCACACTGAAATGCAAAACCAGGCACAAAATGACCTACTGTCACTAAACAACACACCTATGTTAAGTTCTAACAAGATTAAAACAATACTATCCGAACACACCATAAGCTTGCAAATTCCTCTACCACACTGGAAATTAAAGACCTGGACAGTGAAACAATAGAAACAATGTCTTTAGTTGAATACCTAGAAATATGGCTTGACCATTCCTTGAAATATTGTGCACACTTTGAAAAAAAAAAACTAGAAGCAAAATTAATTTTCTATTAATTTGTTCATGTAAGAAGATATTACAGTGGCTATCCTTACCACCTAGATCAACCCTGTTCAAAGGAATCCTTCTTTTCCAGCTTTAATGTAGCCTTCTGCCAATAGCTACTGCTAGGAAAAGGAGACCAAAATGTTTTTGGACCACTTCCAACAAAATATCTCAATTTATTACCAACTCACCTCAACAAGGACATCACTGTTATACAAATACCAAAGCTAACTGGTTTATGTTAACAAGGGACAGATGTCTTGTCAGGTTTCTTACTTTTTTAGCTTTAATATTCTGATGCATTCTCCTCAACAACTGCAAAATGGGTCTACATTAGTTTATTGAAATACATATTCATCATGAAAAAGTGGAAAGAGAAGTATGAAAGAAGAAAAAGATGAATGGTGAAGGAAGGGTATATAAAGTAGATAGTACAAAGGAAGAAAGGGAGCGTGAAATAAATATTCTCTGCATAAAGGGCTTTTCAATGTTGTTCTGAAATAAGTAGCCACGCAGTTGTGTTAAATAAATATTAATTACAGCAATAATCAACAATAAGCATTATGATGCTACTACTTATTACTTTTAAAGTACATAGTATTAATACTGTTGTTGTATTTTATTGAGTAGGCACATCCCATTCATTAACAAAAGGCCTGGCTCAGTGTGCCACTCAAACACAGCCCATAAGGCATAACAAAGTACCCAACACTCTAGTCATAGGTGACTCTATAGTCAGGCAAACTGATGTTCCACTCACCAGGCTAAACAAGGAGAAAGTTACTGTCAGCTGCCTGTCGGGTGCCAGGATCCACCACATAATGCACACACTCAGGTCACTCCACAACAAGTACAGATATGACTCTGTCATTGTCCATGTTGGTGTGAATGTCCTGACATGTACCTCCCTGAAAAGAGACATGGAGGAGCTCTCCGATCGTGTAGCCAAGGCAGGTATGATGCTAGCCATGAGTAGCATCCTGCCATCACCCAGAATGATACCACAGTACAAGGCCAAAATGATTGACATCAACAATTGGCTAAGCTTCCGGTGTCATTCTAAGGGGATCCAGTATCTGTCTTCCTGGGATGACATGATCGACAGACCACGATGCTTTGCCAGAGATGGCCTGCACCTGTCGCCCTTGTGATTCCGGATACTGGCTAAGGCTCTTGCCACCCCTATCCCACTCCATAAAGAGGGAGCCACCACAGACCCCAGGAACTACTGCTCCATTAGCCTAATGAGCCTGGTCTGCAAGGCCATGGAACGAATCATCATGGAATTTATAAACAAAGACATTGGTAATCTCCAAACTCTGGACCCCACCCAGTTCGGGTTTGTAAAAAGCAGATCATGTCTCCTAAACCAGACTGACTTCTTTGAAGCAGTCACCAAACCGTAGATGCAGGTATGGTGGTTCACACAGCATATCTAGACCTCGCCAAGGCTTTTGACACCATCCCCTACTCTGGAATTATAGATAAACTCACTAAACTAGGTATAAATCCCTATGTCACAAGATGGGTTGCCATCTGGCTCACTGACAGAACCCACACTGTGAAAGTAGCAGCCTCCAAATCCAACTTCAGACCAGTGACAATGGAGTACCACAGGGTTCAGTCCTGGGTCCTCTCCTGTTTGGTATCTACTTTTCTGAAGTACAGGCTAACACAGAAGGTCTTTGGCTAACGATGTTCGCAGATGACTGCAAACTAGGAGCCATAACTGAAACTTTTAACGATATGGACATCCTACAAAAGGGCCTCACTGAGATAGATGCCTGGTGTCAAAGCCATGGCCTCAAGCTCAATGCCAAAAAGTGCATTGTCATCCCCTTTGGTAAAAACTCTGTACCCATAAGCTACCACATAGGTGGTAGTCTACTTAACACCAAAAGTGTGATAAGAGACTTTGGGATACAGGTGGACAGTAGTTTTTCCTTTGATAATCACATCGCCACAGTAGTCAGGAAATCCTTCTATGTGGCATACCTCATCACAAAAGGTTTCTCATCTAGGAAAAAAGAGGTCATTGTTCTCCTCTACTCGTCACTCATTAGACCCATTATAGAGAACAACTCCCCTTTTGGTATGTACCACACAAGACATCTACAACAACTGGAAAGGCCGCAGAAATACCTCACAAAGAGGATTACCAGCCTCAAACAGATGCCCTATACAGACCGTCTCAAAAAACTCCAGCTTTACTCCGTCACATATTGCCTACTCAGAGGCGATCTCTGCCTTACATACAAATCTATGTCAAACCCAGAGTTGTTGGACATGCTCCACTTAAAGAAATCTGAATCCCTTCCAGCTACATGCTCTAGGAACCTAAACCTTGTCATCACAATAAACAAAACATGCTGGAGGGATTCCTGTCCCAGAGACTTCCCATACTCTGGAATAAACTACCTATCTATAGCAAACAAAGCTCCTCATTAACACTCTCCAAGAAAAATCTTAATGATTGGATGGGAAATAGGAAATTCACCCCAGGGATCACCTCTGTGGCTCTGCTTGACAGGGGCACAGGAAAATAATTTTCTTGGGTGGTGAAAGCCAGGGTACCTTTTTGGCTAGGTTTGTATAGGCCCTTGGGCCGATAGCCTAGTACCTACCTATTAACCTATGAACCTATGAAGTACAACACATTCCCAAAGGTACAATTTTGCAATCTCAATAATGTTGGGATTTTCTAACGCTTTTGAACAGATTTCTATTATAATAATGATATGAACCTGACCTGTGAATACAGATGACAGTGACTGTCATACCTTCCTTGAGAGATGATTTCATACTGCGCATTGTACCATAGCAACAGTTGTCTGCTGAGATCTACTTTCTTACTGGTGTGCTTTCAAAGTCTTATGATCCTTTAGATTTAAGGATAAAGATAAGTATACCAGAATTATGAAGTGGTTCAAATGTATAATCGGGATGCTGAAAGTAAAAAACATGCAGCACAATTTGCATTTTTATCCAAACCAAATATATTCGTTGTGCAGGGGATATTTAGTAAACCTTGCATAGATGATATTCAAACATTCACATACCAGATAAGGAATAGAGTCATGTGTGTGTGTGTGTGTGTGTGTGTGTGTGTGTGTGTGTGTGTGTGTGTAGACATCTTTATGTCTAACTGCTATACAAGCACTGTATTACTGTGATACCTGACAAATGGCGTTTATCCATTTGGGATCATTCAGTACTGGAATAACATGATTATTTATTTGCTTGCTTCCAGCCTCCTGTGGGGAAGCCACAATCCAGTACTTAACATTTTGCTGGATTTTTCCTGTTCAGTATACTTAATCATTGCTTCACATTTTAATCCCTAACCTACTATATATCATTGGGATTTACCTTATGATCTATGGCATGATCATTGCACAGTCTTTTCCAGACATTTATTTCACAGCCATGCTGTAAAATCATTTACCATAACAGGTTTTAAGCAAGGTCAAAAGCTGAAAAACAGACAAAAAAAAATAATCAACATCCATGTTATTTGGTAAATACATCACCGGAACTCAGCTCTAAACATTTTGATTCAAAACTGAAAGTGCAGACCTTTCTTGGACCTTCTCTTGAACTGTCAAAATTCAAATCCAGAATGAAATCTCCTTTAGTTGAAAGTGGCATTTTGCATTCTGCATATGAAATTACATTTTCTTATTTGAAAATGTCACTACTTTTTATGAGCTGGGGTCATAAAGTTATGCTAATGTTTTATCATTAATGTACTGAGCTACAATATGCTTGCCAAACAAGTCTCATAAATTTACCATTTCTCAATAATTTGAGAACATCTCACCATGTAGCTCTTATATCAGTCCATTCCATGAATGTAACAGCTGTCAATTATCACATTTCAGCTATTTTATCAGACTAAAACTGCAGCTTGTATAATTTATGCAGACTCATCTTCAATGCAATGCATACAATGTATTTATCTTTTACTGAATGTCATCATAAGACTACATTGAATTACTGAATTATTGCTAAGTCAGACATTTATTTTGATGAATGCAGCTTCATCATTTGTCACCTTTCAGTATTTTAGGCTTTACATCACAGTATAACCATTTCCTTAGAGTATTGTTTGGATAGTTGCCATTACGTCTAGATTTTGTACATTTTATTCCAGAAAGCTATTTTAAATGCAGTACATAATGAAATTGCTGCAAAATCTTGTTGCACCCTGGCCACAGGTTTGACTGTATCTCATCTGAAGTCATGGCAGGAGGAGTTGCAAAGTAAAAGGTATAAAAGTGATTCCCACTGACAAGTCACAGTGAAACAATTTACTTCTAATAGATAGCTCAGACTTGTGCCCAAGACGCATCATGCTTTTCCCATATGCATGCAGAGTTTGAAATCCACTTTTGAAAAAGGAAAGCATGGTCTTGATGTGAAAAGTGCCAGCTGTCATATAATTCCACTATTATATTGCCAACAAATTCATATTGGCATTGAAAGATGTTGTCAGCACTTCATCCTTTTTTTTTCCTGGTTTGCACACACCATGCTGTTAAATGTTATACAGAGGGGAATTCTCTTTGACCATGACCTGTGACCATTGACAAGACTAGGGGACCTCAGTGCTACTCTTATCTTTCAGTTATGGTCCTTTAATTATTCTCTCCCCTTGTCCTTAGCCATTTTCCTTCTCCTCCACATATGCCTGCAGTACCATAACTATAATATGACTGTTCTTTCCTATATATTATGGTGGCTATCAGTGCTACAATGCAACCTCTTTGGGTAACTGTGCATCCTTTAGTCTCTGACAATACTAGATTGCGGTTTCCCTGCCCTTGCCTTCACTGAACAGGATATATAGGAGTTTGTTAGTAAGCCATATCCCATATGGCTTCACAGCCCCCCCCCCCCCAGCAATGCAGTTCACTTCCTTACTATGGTCACCAGTGATACCAACACTGCAGAGCAGTTTCTGAAATTCAGAAATTGTGAATTGTCCTTATAATCAGAAAAGTTGCATTCACCATCTGCAGAACACCATGACAGGTAAACAGGCAATATTGGCTTATATGCTACTGCTGGATCACTTCCAT
>NC_056725.1:373413423-373433423 GCF_019279795.1 Protopterus annectens | reverse complement strand
TATGACTGAATTGCCAAATTAGGACTAGTTTCCAGTAATGGAATAATAAGACTGTAATACCACCCTATTGTATTATTTTAATAATTTATTAACATCGTAGGATAAAGGTGACCAAGACAGACTAGGAAGGTCAAAGGAAATGTAACTCCTTGGTTATCCCAAGGCTTGATGAAGCTATTCTTTATTTGGAAGGTACCTGGGAACAAATACAAACTGACCCAACTCCCAGAAGAAAAAAAATACTATTTACTGATAAAAGGAGTGCAAACATCTGACAACGCTACCTTATAAAATGTCAGGAAGCTCCACTAGGCAATCCCAAAGCTTTCTGGAAAGAAATTAGCAACCTTTCTGGAAGCTCTAACCCACCACATTTCACCCCAGTTTATTGACAGTGAATGTTCAATCTACATCTGATGTAAATGTAAGGGTGAGAATATTTGCCGACCATTTTCCTTCACACATTTCTGCCTCTCCTCTCAATAGCTATACCCAGGTGGACTACCACTTCCACTGACAAAATGTTTGGCTTTGTAACTGATTTTCAGTTTAAAACATCAACAAATGTCTCATGAGTATTCCAAACTATTGAAGAGCTAGACCATAAGGACTTTTCCCACATCAAAGCCTGTGTTACTTTTATTGCCATCTCACATCAACATGTCATCAACTAACATCTTTCTGCCCACGTGTTTCTGGAGCTCTGGAAAACTGCCAGTGACATTCCATCTCATCTGGACTCATTCAGACCCATTGTACTATTGTTAGCCTCAAACTAAAATCTAGAAAAGGCAGCAGCTTCTCAACTGCAAGACCATGCTGAATTTTATCATCTTCTTTCCAATCAACATGCTTTCAAAAAAAACTCATGGTACAAGCACTGTTATATTCCACTGATAGATTTAATTTTCTAATCATGAATTCTGGGAACTTTATAGCACCCATTTTCTTAGAACCATTAAAAGCTTTTGAGCTCATTAATCATTTACTTCATATCAAGGAACTCTTCCTGTAAGGCCGCATGTCCACTGCACCACAAATAGGTAAATGACAGATTCTTCAAAATACTTTGTTCTCATGCCTAGTGCCCTCTCTGCCTTGTGCAGTCAGGGGTTCTTCAGGCTTCAGTCCTTGGACCACTATTGTTTGTTCTTTACTCTTCTCGTTGTTACACAGAAAGCTAGTAAATGTTTTCTATATACAGATGACATTGTTGTTTGGGTAGCAGGCAACATTCCCTTCGCAACATCATTAACTCTGTTCTTGCAGATTTATAACAAGCAATCGAATAAAAAGATCTTAAGGTAAATGTCAGTAAATCCAGTTTAGTGGAGGTATTTGGTATTCATAAATGCCTCATATGTTGCAACATCAACTATAATGTTGCTAGACCTAACAGACAAAACCTGAAAACAGCAGAATATGTAAAATATCTCAGTATCTGATTTAATTCCACACTGATCTTCTCCACACAGGTACAAAAACCGATGGATAAAATCTGATCTTTGCTCTACAAATACCATGCAATTTCCAGTTTTCTAACTAAGCAAGGTCAGACAGCTATCAGCAAAGGAGTGCTTCATACAGTTTCGGAATACTTCCTACCAATCATAAGCTCCAGCTCTGCCAAAACTGCTCAAAAATTAGAAGCAACACAAAACTATATCTGTCACTTAATTGTGGGTAGAAGCAAACTACATCAAAACCACAAACAGACTAGCTGGGTATCTTCATGTGAATCAGTTTATGCCTTAGTACACTCATAGACACATCTATAACGTCCTCCTCATGGATCAGTGTAAAGCCTTACATCACTTAGTCAGTATAAAAGAATATAGCAGGTCTCTTACATCCTCTGAGTCTTCTGCTATCACTAAAGAAAGTCTCCTTAACACTTTGGTCACCACTGAGAGGGCCTTTCTTCTATTAACCGTTTGTTCTTTTCTGAAAGTGCTTTTTCCTATCCAGGCCTCTGTCGATATGTATATATTTGAAATTCTATTCTAAACACCCTTTGCTTTCTCTTGACTCTTGCTTCTTTCTGAAAACATCATATACACTGACTTCAGAGTCAATCTGAATGAATATTCAGTGCACCATAACTTATCTGCTATGTCAGACTGAAAGCAGACATTGGGCTATGTAACCTAAATTCCTTACTTTCCCTCTCTCTATCCCTTTCCTATAACACTTCACACTTCCTATAGTGTCTTCTGAAAAATATGTCCAGATCAGTACAAGGACTTAAGTAGTGTGTTAAGCTCCTGTCTTGTACTGCCCTTCTGATTTCTCTTATTAGCCTTACTATCACTCCATCTATCTTTACCTAATGTATTTCCTGTAGTATGACTTAACCTCCTTACATCCAGTGCCGGCTAGAACTAGTGCATACATATATATATATATATATATATATATATATATATATATATATATATATATATATGTGTGTGTGTGTGTGTGTGTGTGTGTGTGTGTGTGTGTGTGTGTGTGTGTGTGTGTGTGTGTGTGTGTGTGTGTGTGTGTGTATGCTTAGTCTGAAGTTTGCTTACTGCAATTGAACTGCAGTTATATGACATATACCATTTATTTTCTTAACTTTTTTAAATTAATTTAATTCATTACTTGTTAAATTGTTTATTGTATTTCAAACTCCAGGTATGTATTTCTCTATCTATGTGCACATATATATATATATATATATATATATATATATATATATATATATACATGTGTGTTTATATATATATATATATATATATATATATATATATACATGTGTGTGTTTATATATATATATATATATATATATATATATATATATATATATATATATATGCAACAAACACTGAAGAGCTATCAGAAGAAATAAACTTATTCTAATCCTAGGAGGAAAAAACAAAGAGGTGAACTCGTATTAAGCACTTTTGTCCTTTAATGTTTTAAGAATTAGTTTGTATATATGAGCATAATTATGTTAAGTCTCACTTGATAACCTTATGACATATTGTATGGTTATCTAGGTAACATCCTGAACTTTTGCAGTGAAAGCCAGTCAATTTCATATAGTGACGTATCATCCTAATGGGCAGTAAATAATCAAAGTGGGCTAGCAGTTTGTTTGATGTGATTATTTTCTTTGACTTCTTGAAGACATGCTCACAGCTCTCTGTCTGCTTCTATTCAAATATATATCATAGCAAGGCTGTATATGGCTACAAGATCACCGAGAGGTTTTCTTACAAACTCTTGGCAGTAGAGTGGTCCAGCTAGTGCATCTTTTTTTTAATTCTTTTTATCATTTGTAAATTTCTAAGATGTAGGTGTCTATACTTAGTCTTCTATGGCTCCCACATGATTTGTATATTCCATTAATACCATTTGCATGGCCAAAACAAGAAATTTAATCTTTGAATAATTTACTATGTCTTTGCTGTTTTAAGTATAGATATTCTCAAAGTAAGCAGTATTTCTGAGCTGCCATTCTGTGTGAATGGAAAAGATCCTAAATGAGAGAGTAGGATATTCTAGTCTTTTCTTTTGGGGATACTGAAAGAGAGAGCTTTGTATCTACCCCAACTACATCTTTTTATGGATAGAACAAAATAAAAATTAACTATGACTTAGAGTGCTGATGGGACATTACTGCTGCACATAATATCAAGCTTTTGGCAGGCCAGATGTCTTCAGGCTCCAGTGTTTTCAGATTGCAGAATATCCCCAGTGAATTTAGTACTAAAAAAGAAGGCACAGGAGTATAGGCTGGTACACCATAGTCCTGTGGTATCTCTTAATAACAGCATAGGTGAAGCAGATTCCAAAGTGCGTTATCTATCACTGGATAATGCAATTGATGTAATAGGCAGGTTCAGGATCTGTGGCTCTATAAGCTGAATATACAGTTCACTTTTTGCATACTCTCTGAGCTGAGGACTGGCCCCTTTTAGAGATTCACTATGTTGGTGCTGAGTATTTTGATACTGTGCTGTCAACAGGTTGTTTCATAGCCTGTATGGCATTTGAAATTTTCATCAGTTTTCTGCAATGCTGCTGGGAACAACAGGTCCTAGAATAGGTTGCAGTTCACTACTTAGATGATTTCTTAATAGTGAGGGAGGGCTCAGCTGGTGCAGTAGAAGGTCTAGAAACCTTTTTGTCCTTGGGTGAAGAGCCAGGGGTTCCCTTATTGACAGACAAGTTAGTGGGTCCAGTAAAAACTCTATTTTTCTAGGGCTGGATGTAGATGCAGAGAATTCCATTTTTCAATTACCTACTGACAAGCACATGTACTTAAAGAAAGCCTTGAATGATTTCAAGGGCAAGGAAAAGGTCCAGGTGAAGGAGGCCATGGAATTTTTCGGCCTACTGAATTTTGCTTATAGGGTAGTTTCCCCAGGCTGGGCATATAGCTAAGATGTTAAGGGGAGATGAGCAGAAACATCATGTCAAGGAGGTTCTATGTAATTGGGAAGTATTTTTGGTTGACTTTAATGGTGTGCCTTTGAGGCACATGGGATGGTTTTCTGATCTCAATTAGCATTTGTTCATGGATGAAGTTATAGGATTTGGCATAACCTTTTGCTAAAGAAAGTGGTTTTCCAAGCCCATGACAGCTTCCTGGTCTCAATAATGTAAGAAGGATATTACCTTTATGGAAATTCTACCAATTTGGTTGGCATTAGTAGTTTGGACAGATTTGTTTGCTCACTAAAAAATCATTTTTCACTCAAAGTGGTAGTTCTTGTTCTCTCTAAGAAGTCATCAAAGTCTATCTGGATACAATCGGTTTTAAGGGTATTACTTGTGCACAACTTAAATTTTAAGTTATCATTTAAAGGCAAGCATCGTCCAGGAAAACTCAATACTTTAGTGGATGCACTTTTTTGTTTGCATGTCCTGTTGTTTTGTTGATTGGCACTTATGGTCTTCCTGTCCAAGTTAAGGTTGATTGGAGAAGACTGTTTGGTTCATATGCAAATCATATGCTGATATTACAAGGAAATCCAGGCTTTTCTGAGGACTACAGGATGCCCTTCACTAGTTGCCCATTTTGTGTGGTCTAATTGTTGCAAGAGGTAAACAGTTAGCACCATTTGCATCTTATTGGCTGCTCTTAGTGTCAGATACTAGGTTTTGAGCACGCCAGATTTTACAAAATGTTCGTTCATCAGTAGGACCTAAGAGAGTGGAAGAGGGGTTTGGGCAGGTGCAGACATGCCTGGAGGCTCATAGGAACAAACAGTTACCTTAGGGTTGCAAGAGCTTCAGAATGCTATAGTTTTGCATCCCTTTTTATTGTTTGTACTGGGAGCCTTTAGGGTTAAAGAATTCCATTTAATCTTATCTTGACAAGAGGTGACTTTTATCCCTAACTCAGTTTCTGTATGGGTTCATAGGTCTAAACCTGACCAGGTGAGTAAGGGTCAGGAGGTATGTTTGGATGAGTACTCTCCCAACTTTTATGTTCATTTTGTTAAGTTTGTACCCATTGAAGCATTTTGTATTCTGCTCCTCCACAAGATCTGTTTTTAAGTTGCCCTCTGGGCGGCATATCACATCTAAGGACTTAGATGAGTATTTGTGGAAGGCTTTTGCAAAATCAGAATGTACCCTTGGTTGGGTATACATCACTTTAAGACAATTTTGAAATCAGGGTATCACTGGTTTTCTTCTGGGAGTTATCAGTTCTTTTCTAGTTCCAAAAAATATAAATCCCGTTTGGCTAATGAAAGTAAATCTGTGCAAGTTATAAACAGGGTTGTTTGCTTGGCCTCTGCTTAATTTTTAAATTACACATGTTAATACCTTTGTGCTTCTATTATCAGGTGTGAGGATAGCCATTGTAGGTCATTCCTTTATCGTATATGCTGCAGCAAAGGCAGCTGCCTGACCCATTCTTACATACATTATTACTTTTGTGCTTCTATTAACAGATGCGACGACAGCCATTATGAGTCTCTGCTTTGTTGTACATGCTGCAACAAATGTGCCTGCCTGACCCAATGATGCCACTTTGAGTTTTGATCCATTAGAATGTGAAGAAGTTTGTTAGGAGGCACCTGGCTTAAAGATCTTCAAAGCAGTCAGTGTAGTGGAAGGTTCTTTGCAGTGCATTGGGTCTCCTTGGATTCTTATTGATCGTGTTGTGGGAAATGGCTTGGGCATCACACTAAGGACATTTTTGCTATCCATTTTGTTTTGTGAATTATGAAAGCTGAGGTTTCTATTGCCTTACTTAATCATCACATGTTTAGCCATTATTCCGAGACTTGTTTGGCAACACACGATCCTCTACAGTCACTAACCCATTCAGGAAATGTATTAACCACAGAGTGTCAAAGGTCACTCATGTATTGTAATCAGCGCTGTTGAGTAGTGGGACTTTACAGATCAGGATCCCCATCTGGCTTGCTCCTGGTGGAGTTCACCTGTCATAGCTTAGTTTAGATTTGTTCAATGTTAATTTAGCTTTATTTGTTTAGTCAAAATTTGACTCGATTCACAAATTTAAAAAAGATGTAAAACATTATATAAAGATGAAATGGAGTTATTCATTGGAAGCAATCTAATGAGGTTTATAACTGTATCTTTTATGGGCTTTCATTTCATAAGTATTCTGTCATAAAGCAGTTGATGGGTTGATGTTATTTTTGTTTGACAACATGTCAGTTAATTTTATGAGATGAGGCCAGGAACTGGAGACTACAGGTTGTAAATCGGCCTGGTGGGCAATTGTGGGTTAGCCTGCCTCCCTTAAATTCTTCCTGATTTCCTGGGCCATTCAGTAGCTGTTTGGTGGACAGCAAGTAATGGAATACATTGCTTGATACTTAGAGGGCTGGTGCCTATGGGTAACAGTACAAATGGGTATGTCAGGGAAGCGGTAATAAATGTTACCTGGTCTGGTGTCATCTGCTGCACCCTGATGATGTTATTTGAATATCTGTCCCATCTGCGATGGCATATAAATATAGCTGACAATAATATTTGCAATTTGTTAACTGGTTCTATGTTAAAGCTTTGGTCACCATGGCAACTAACTATATGTGTTTTTTTATTGGTGCAGATCTCTGACTATGAGGGTGATAAAGTTCTTTTACATATGAAATTGATCTTTATTAGTAGAGTAAGTTTAATATTTTAGCTACTTAACAACAAGATCTACTTCAGAACTTACTAAGTAACCAGATATGAGTAACTGACCTTGGGCTGGTATAAGCTTCCCCTTTATAAACCCAATGACATATGACTTGACATGCAGCTATCATCGAAAATTGTTTGTTTCTGTTGTTACAGCTCTCAGCTCTCCTTGATTTTGCTTCTAAATCTAGGTTTATCCCTTGTAAACTTTGTGACTCTGTAAGCAAACCATGCAAATTACAGTCTAACTAATGCTAGAAATTGCAGTTATAGACAACTTTTTCCTTATTCCTAAGCAAAAGCATGTTAATAGAAACTCTTTATTCTATCAAATTTCCAAAAAAAAACTAACAGTAGTATTTACACAGAGTCTCCAATTTTGGACCATTGTAATTAATTATTCTGGTTTCGTCCCTCATTTTTGTGTGAGGAAGCTGTGCATTATTTCACATTATGCCTCCATGCACTGAAACTAAACTAGAAATACAGCATTTCAGTGAACTTGATTTGTTTATGCATGTTTGTTTAGACATATAGCTGCACAAGCAGCATTAAGTATTAAGGCAGTGATGGCGAACCTTTTGGGTTTGGCATGACAAAATAATTCAGTGCACTTCACATGAGCAATGAATGCAAAAGCAGTGCCTTTGGTAATGGGCCTATATTAGATAAATAAAAGTTTATCTTGGTGAATGCTGCAATAATCGAAAATCCAGGACCTCAATATGGTTTTTGTGAGATCGCAGTAAAGTGAAGACTGGAATATTTGCCCTTTCCACACTGTAGTGGAATCCTGGAGTTGGAATATATATATTTAGTGGCGGGGTTGCAGCCCCCCACAATTGTGAGTTTGAAGTTTGGAATTTTTGATCATTGCAGTGTTCATTTAGATAAACTTTCATTTATCTAATATAGACCTTTTGGTAACTTGGGTGTTGTTGATAGTTGGTATGCCACCTAAAATGTTGTGGCATGTGTCGCCTTTGACATGCATGTCATAGGTTCGCCATCACTGTATTAAGGTATGATTGATGTTAATATTATAATTAATTAGCCCTTGAGATAAGTATGGTGAGAGATACTGCTTGGGTATTAGTGGCATAAAGTAATATCAAGTATTATTTTTTGAACCAAGCCCAGTTTATACCTTATTTCCACTGGATCAGTTATGTTTATTTTATATTTTAGTTATATAATCCTTTCATTAAATTCATTTTAATAAATTGTAGATGTTAATATAAAGTACTCCTTGCACAAGTGTCTAATTGATATACATTTAGAATCAATTTATACCTTATCGCTTCTGGTGTAACTATGTTTACTTTGTCTTTTAGGTCAGTAATCATGTCATTTTTTTTTAATACATTTTAGATGCTAAGATAAATTAGTCTCTGCAGAGATATCTGTTTAAATTTTTGACAATTTGGCAACAACAAAATTATATGGTATTCTTTTCCACCAGTGTGCCAAGAAGCAGTTACTCCATGACAGGATTCCAAAATTGCTATACTTAACATAGAATTTTTTTTTCTTGATTATGGCATCATTACATCATCTAGTTATTTATAGTTTTGTTACAAGTGCTCAGAAACTGTAGAGTTTCTCTAATGCTAGCATTTTGATCATTTTCTTGCAAGGTATATTAATCAAGATGTTAATTCTGCTTCCAATGTAAAAACATTTTATATTTGTTTTTCTTTCTTATGTTTTGCAGATAATATTTCTCATTGTCTCTTAACTCCCCCTTTATCATTTACTGAGTCAGAATTGCCCTGTTTGTGTTAAGTTTTTTTGTTTAGCACTGTTTTATTCTACATTGTTTTGAATAAGTTTCCAGTCTTTTACAGCACAAACTGATGAAAAAGGTCAATAAATTGTGGCAAGAATAAACCAGATGACAGAGTTTCAGGCAAACCATCAGGTTCATCAGGCAGGTTAATACAGCTGTAGGCAGAAATTTCCCTAAAGACATGATCTAAGAAGGTAAGCCCTTACATACCTCTCAGCTATCCAGATTTTCACAGAATTGTCTAGATTTTTGCACTATATTTTTGGTCTGTTCCTCATAAAATTTGTGATTTTTCTGGATTTTTACAGCAAATTAGTAAACACTGAATTCACTAAATAATGACAGATGTTTGAGTTTCAAACTTCATATCCTTCAGAATATGCACGGTAAAACAAAACATTTTATTTTAGCAACCTTCTAAGCTTATAAGATCAATATTTAAAATTTGTCCCCATTTTTGGGGCTTTGTTCCCCCATTATTTTTTGGCTTTGTCCAGATTTTTTGTGTCAAGTTGTTGAGAACTATGAGCCCTTAGCACTAATGATACAGCAGATATGATAGCATCACTTGCCAGTCTTCAAAATATGGACTCTATAAAACTAATGTAAAGGGGGCTGAGTATTTCAAATAGGGTCAGAGCTGCACTACTAAAACTTCTTGGCTTCCCAAACAGTTGCATTAATTCAGTACTAGTATATGATTGCATTGTCTAAACACTTGATATTTTGTGGTTCCTCATAATCTAAAGGGTTGAGACACGGTGTACTACATTTACAAAGAAAATGTGACACGTTCAGCTTTCCCCATCTATCTGCTTATGAAATACTTAACTGTTGCCAAATTCAGTTTTGTAACTCTCTCACACTTGAGATCCCCCCCAAAAAATCTGTGAACAACCAAAAGATAGAAAGTTGTTTACTTATTGTGCAAAAAAACAGACTGCAATAAATTTCAGGTTTCTTAACATTTCTACTTGTGAAAGCATCCTAAAGGTAACTGGATTATTTCCAAATGCTAGTACATGTATCAGTTAACCCTCCATTTATCATTACTGAAACATGCACGATACTGAGAATGAATGTTGGGTCTCCATTGTTAACTGTCCCAGTGATGTGGTGAGATGCAACTTTGTAGTTAAATTTGTCTCAAGAGTATAGCTTAAGTTGTAAACATGGTTGCAAACAATCATTGAGACAAGCACTTTCCAAAATGCATCTTGTAATGTATTAATATTTAAGATGTCATACAACTTTGTAAATAATATATAAATACAGTGTGCAGCTGTAGAATTACATATGCATTGGTCTATTTTTTTAAGGCAGCGCTGTATTTAAAGACAAATTTGAAATCAGGGTGTCACTAGTTTTCTTCTGTGAGTTATCAGTTATTTTACAGTTCCAAAAAATATAAATGTTAGGAAACAGGAAAATCTGTGAAATAGGTATCTTTAATTTTGGATATGAAACAGTCACTGGTATGCATATTATCTGTTATGTATGCTATTAATGGCTTAATAAAATAGAATATTAGTAAAATAGATTTCTCTTCCCTAATTTTCTTTTTAAAAAATGATGGTTTGAAAGCTTGGTGGTATGCAATGGTATCCAGTGTTTCATTACATGTTTGAAGTAGTGGTACATTTTCTTAGAATGAAACAGTTTTTAACATCTATCTGACATCGTTGAAATATAGTGGATGCTGGTGTTATTTACATTACTAATAAAATACTAATATGGATTCTAATGATTTTCTTGCCTCTGTTTTTGTACTCATGGAAGTGTAACAGAAGGGGTGTGTCCATTAACAACATGCCAATAAAAAAAAAGTCATTCTAGAGCCAGTGTACAAAAACAAAGGGGACATTTTACACTTGTGAGTAGAGGTGTCAGAAACCCATGACACTGCATGAAAGTACTGGAGAGGTTGACTGATGTATGAATATGCAGAGTAGTAGAAAGTAAGTTGAGAGATTAGCATTTCAGATTCAGATTAGGATGTAGCACAACTGACACAATGTTTGCAGTGAGACAGATAGTTGAGAAGAAACTAGAGGTGAGGAAAGAGTCCAGCGGGACATTCCTAGACTTGGAAATAACATATGGCAAGGTCTCAAGCAAACTAATTTGGGCAGTTATGTAATGGTTCAAAGTCCCAGAAACATTGGTAAAATCAGTGCATGCTATGTACATGGATCTAATGACACAAGTACAACAGTGTTTGGACTCACAGAGGGGTTCCAAGTGGAAGTGGGTGTGCATCAGGGTTCAACTCTGAGCCCACTGCTGTTCATACTGGTGATGGACTACATTAGCAAACAGGTCAGGGGGGAAAAATCATCAAAGCTGCTGTATGCAGACAATGTGGCATTACAGGCAGACTGTGAGCAAGACCTTCAGCAAAAAGTAGACTAATGGAATGCAAAACTGAAGGCAAATGGGAAGAAACTGAGTACAGATAAGACAGCTGTAATATCAGCAAATGGGGAAATCAATAGAATCTGAAAACTGAGATAGAAGATAAAATAGCTGATTAGGTTAACAGTTTCCTGTAAATGGGGCTGGAAGATGAGGAGAAGCAAGTCTGAATGGGAGGAGTCTCAAAGCTGGAATCAGAATGACTGCAGCCAACTGGCACAGGGTGTCAGGGATAGTATGGGACAGAAAAATGCCACAGAAGCTACAAAGTAAGCTGTACAAAGCAGTGGTGCAGTGAGTACTAATGTATGTTACAGAAACCTGGGCCATGAAAGCAGGGCAGTAGAGTTAGCTAGAGGTGATGGAGATAAGTGCTGTGTTGGGTGCGAGGATGTACACTGTGGGAGAGATGAAGAAATGAGGACATCAGAGCAAAACCCAAAAGTAGCTCCAGTTCCAGAAAAGGTCAATGAGAACAGATGATGGTGGTTTTGGGCATATGTGCAAAACAGCAAAACACAATCTGATGAAGAAGATTTGACAGGGATAAGAAGAAGGCAAAAGAAATGAGGATGTTCAGATATGAGATGGGTGGATGGACTGTGTGAGAGAAGACCTGCAGCACTCACGCATGAGTGTTGAAAAAGCAAGAGATTGGCATCAAATCCAGAGAAATGACAGTAGTTGATGTGATACCCTGACCCCATGTAGTTAATGGGAAACAGAAGGTTGATGATGATAAATAAAAAGAAGCAGTTTATTTTCTATCTGGATACCTGATTATTATTCACCCTATTGCTCAGCAGATAAGCAACTGAAATCATTAATCATGTTTCCCTTATATGGGCATGATAATGACCAGGTTAGCACATGATCAGCCTGGGATACTTAGTCTCCCCAGGCTGAACTGGGCAACAACAAAATGTAATTTATTAAATAGTCACATCTTAGCCATCAACCTTAATCGAAACTGAGTACATGCTTTATCCTAGGGAATATTTATTTTTTATTTGTGTAACATGTATAACTTTTGATATTTTATTGTTCGGAATGTATCTTGCACATCTTTAAAAATCTATTTGGTGAAACTATCTTATGGATATCTTTATTTCCCATTGTGTGAGATTTGTTTTATTTATTTGCCTTCTTTTGAAAATGAGGTCCATTTACAGTGGTAAAAAGCTGTAGAGATTAGATAATCTGAGCAAGTTATATGATTTGCAAGTAGAATCTATAGGAATACCCCCTCCACCTTGCCATGCACTATATATATATATATATATATATATATATATACAGAGAGAGAGAGAGAGACTGTTACCCCAACAATTCTTTTATGTGAATATGCTGATGTGCATTCTTCATTTACACTTTCAGCCATATATCTGAAATTTCTACACATCTTGCTGGCTTTCTCCATTAGAAATATCTGTATAGTTTTCATCCACTGCAGTCTTCCATTTAATTTCCATCTTAATTACTGTTAAATGGGTAGAACTGTTTTCATATATAGAATAAAAAATGTTTTGCTTGACAAATCTAGATGTGTTATGCAATAATTCTTGTTGTAAGTTAAGAAAGGGACATGATAGCTATCCATATATGGCTGTTCACTTGCTGGAATGAAGAGCAGTCCCTAGCCCTACATAGTCTTGAGAAAGGGTAATGAATATTATTTTTAAACACCCTTATTGAATTGCCACTTGTGACATAGGCTAATTTACATTTATACAAAAGCAGTCAAATTGTAATAACAAATTAACATTAATAAACGTTATACTTTACATATATTGCTATATATCATATAACCTAAGCAACATTACATAAATTATTCAATTCCTGTCCCTTTTTTTAAATAAGAAACATCTTTATTAAACCATCACTTATAAAATAAGCAATCATACATTTATATAAATGAAAACAATCCACACCAACACAATTGTAGTTACAAGCATTTTACATCACAAACAATACTGACACACTCCCAGTTGCAAACATTATACATCACTTATAATCTACCCAATCATTTTCAGTCAAACATTACATAGTTCATTTAACTCCTGCCTTCTTTTATCCCTCATTCCTCCCCTGTATGTATTGTTCCCACAATTCCCATTTTTCCTATGCAGTTTGTGCCTACCTTTTTCTAGAGATCTCAGTTCCAGTTGTTTTATCTCTGTTACTATATTCACTGTTTCTAATACAGTTGGTTTAGATTTTGATTTTGATTTTCTAGTAATTACTTTTTGGCAGCCATCATAATTAGACACAGCAAGGCCTTACCATGTCTAAACAATTCCGATTCTGTATCATAGCTGAGAAAAAACATCTCCCTCGTCACACCAATCTGCCCACCCAGCATCTCCAACAGTGCATCCCGCAGGGAATTCTTAAAGTTTGTCAACCCAACACACTCCAAGAAAATATGTTCCCAAGTACCTCTTTCTTCCCTGTCACACCTTCAACATTTGCTGTCTACCTGAGGAAAATTTTTACTGGCGTCTACTTGGGGTATACAATTATCTAGGTAAACATTTCCAAGCAAAACCCCTAAATATTCTAGATTTTGTTGCATATCTGGGAAACATACATATATCCTCCCATTGTTTTTTTATGAACTGCTTATCCAGTCTCTCTTCCCAATCCTTTCTGACCTTCTCTGATTGATTCTTTTAATTATCTTGCAATATTTTATATTCTCTACTAATTATTCCTTTTTATGGCAGCCTCCATTCAAGATTCTACTAAAAACTCTACCAGTGCTGGTCTTTTGTTTAGGACCCCCCCTTTTCTTTCTCCTTGCCTATACTTTGATATCAATCCTTGATAGGGAAGACAATCTCTAACCTGCAGTGCAAATAAATTATTGGCCTCCTCCTCCCATTCTATTACTTTTCCCTTTCTAATTATTTGCTCCCAATACCTTGGTTCCTTTGCCAATTTTCTCCAATAAATTCCATCCCCTCTTGCCTATTGTCTATATACCAAATTTCAGTTATCCCTATTAGCAGAATCTCCCTTCTCCATTACTGTGTTGATTTAGTTCTTAAAATATGTTCTGCTACTTTATGGATATAATGCATGATTATTGTTTTTCTACTTAAAAGCCTGCATCCAAAATCCTAGTCTCTCCTTGTTTCTTCAGCTTCCCCCCATTTCAACATTATCCTTTTCCACTACGAAGTATAGTTTTCTGTTTGTGCTATGTATAGGAGCTTTAAATGTGTAACTCTTAAATACCCCTTTACATTGGGTAATCTCAATCCTGCCTGTTCTACTGGAAGAATCAGCTTATCCCACTTGACTCTTGCCGTCTTTCTCTCTGATAAAGTCCTTCATCTCTTTATTAATTGTCATAGGATCATGGGAAGTTACTCGGCTATTGGCCCTAAGGCTCTTATAAGCCTAGCCAAGAATTTAGCCCCTGTTCCAACAAGTCAGCACTCAATGCCCCTGTCCAGCAGGGAGACAGGTAGAATCCCAGGAGTGTATTTTCTGATCCCCATCCAATTATCCAGGTTGCGCTTAAAAATGTTAATGAGGTACTCTGCTTGACATGAAGAGGAAGCCTATTCCACAGAAGGGGGAGCCTCTGGGATGCAAATCTGTCCCGCCAGTAAGTCCTACTGATGTCACAGACCAGACTGAGGTCATGTATGCAGGTTACATGAGTTCAGCTTGACTTGTGGATATGCAGCAGTCCCATCAAGGTGGGGTCTGTTTGCTTTGCATGCCAGACAGAGGTCACCTCTGAGGAGTCTGTAAGAGACTGAGTAGAGGGACAGGGCCTTTAGCTTATCTGTGTAGGGTAGATGATTGAGGTCCTGGATTCTCCTGGTGAGGAACCTCTGTGGTGTCTCCAACTGCTACATTTGCTTTGTGAGCAACATGCAGAAAGGGGAATTGTACTCAATAATGGGTCTTATAAGGGAAGAATACAGGGATGTTATGACCACCCTGTCCCTGGATGAGATACCCTTACTTATGAGTAAGGGCTCCATTTATCCATAACTTATCCTTTTGTTGATAAAAATATGCCTGACCTGTATAAGACTAAAGGGACTAAAAACATTGTGGCTGCTTGTATCTTACTATACATATCCATATAACAAAGCTTCAGTTTTCTCACTTTTTGTATTATCTTTTGCTTAGTCTCTTCCCACATATCCTTAGCTGCCACACCAGAATCATTTTTAATATAGACTCCTAAAGACTTCATTTTATCATGTCCCCATAAATACAGATATTGTTGAAGCAATTCATGCATGGGTAGAGAATTTACCATTATTGCTTTTGTTTTAACTTCATTAATTCTGTATCCTGAAAAGATATGAAACAGTCTCAAAATGTTCCACAGCACTGTAATGTCTCTTTCTGGTTTTGTCAGGTGTAAAATAATATCATCTGCAGATAGAGCCAGCTTTTCTTGACTACCAAACCAATTATATACTTGAATTTCTGAGTCCCTTATTTTCTTTGCCAGTGGTTCTAAATATAATGCAAATAACAAAGTGAAAAGAGGACACCCTTGCCTGGTTCCTTTCTTCAAGCAGAAATCATCAGAGAAGACCCCACCCACTTTAATTTTTACCTTCGATCACTCATATATCGTTCTAAGCAACCTTATAATTTTTTTTTTGGGAAATGCAAATGCTTCCATTGCCCTGCTCATAAAGTCCCATCCATTCTCTACATCAAGACCCACCAACAGCACTGATATCTTCTTACATTCGGCTTCCCTCTGGATCATCAATGTTCTGTTAATGTTGTCAAATGTTTGCCTCCTCTCCACAAAATCACGCTGATCCATATCTATCAATTTTGGTATTAGTTTTGTCATTCTTTTAGACATTATAGATATGAACACTTTCTAGTCATGGTTTAGTATTGAAATGGGCCTGTATGAAGCTGTATCAGATGGAGCTTTACCCTCTTTAGGAATTACAGCTACTACCAGTTTCTTCCAGGATGCTGGTACTTCTCCTCCTCTTAAATACTGTTAAACAAAACCTCCCAGACTTTTATAGGTTTTTTCCCTCCTAGTTTCCAAACTTCCACAGGAATACCATCTATTCTTTGGGACTTTCCTGTAGAGTGGTTATACATTACAATATTTATCTCATCTCCTTCTATCCTAAGCATTAGTTATTGAGCCTCATCTACCTCTAACATTGGCATATTTAATTCTTACATAAACATTTCTATTTGCATCTTTTCTTGATTTCCATATTTCTGTGCTTTATAGGGGAAATGTTTAATTGCACTCTAGAAAGATTACAGTTTACAGAATGGGACTCATCAGGACTGAGTTGATCTCATTGAGGTTTAACTATTTATTTTGTGTTTTGGATAGGTCTGACAGTTTCCTCTACCCCAGGTGACTCATCCAGGCCATATTACTTGCACCAGCAATGCACATGGTTTTGCAAACATTCTAGAAGTTGAGGATTATTTTTAACAGCAGGTAGTACCACAAAACAGTACTACAAAGTGAATTTGGGGAATGTTCAGAGTATAAGGTACCCTAAATTTTTAACTGTCCAAATTTCAATCAGGAACTTTATGTTTATATGTAAGAAGGTGAGTTAAGACTTAGAGCTAGAAATGCAGACCCTGACTTACATTTCATAATTTTGAAGATGTGAACTCAGATTTCAGAATGTTCAATGACTGGACAATAAAAATAAGGACATAAATGTTGCATCTTTTAACTGGTACATTTTAGGGGAAAATGGTGTCAATGGAAGGAGTACATCTGCTAAAGGATGGAGACAGAAAAGAGTTGGCAGGATTAAAAGGGATAATATCAATGGACTATATGAGCTGTTAGCTAGAAGACTGAAGATACTGTCAGTAGTCCTGGAAATACTGCTTTTAGTTTTGTGGATTTATAGTTTATCAAAGGGGGCAGTGGAACCTGAGGCAGAGGGACACATTTCAGTTAATTCTGGAATAGAAGCATTAAATGTGGAAATGAAATGAAGAAAGGTACAAGGAGTTAGTTACAGCACATGGAATGACTAAAAGAAATTGATCATCTCCATTTGCTGACATAATTGCATTATAGTATAGACAACGCTGGTGAAGAATATGTGCTATAAGTAGAAAATGTAAGCTAAAATTGATGCATAAGGCTAAGGTCTTCATCAAAAGTAACAATAACTGGAAAACAAATGAAGCTATTATACTTGGTAAAAAGGATAAAAATGCATGGATGCATGTGTGTGCGTGTGTGTGTGTGTGTGTGTGTGTGTGTGTGTGTGTGTGTGTGTGTGTGTGTGTGTGTGTGAGTGTATATATATATATATATATATATATATATATATATATATATATATGGGTCTACCTTGACCATCAGAATTATGTTTAAGCGAAACATAATTAGGCGAGCTCTTTTTCGCGAAAGTGCATTTTTTCGAAAGTGCACTTTTGCGAAAAGGCAACTAAGGGAACAGCAATGGAGGCTGTTGCTTAGATCGCGGCACAGTGGGGATAAGGGAATATTCCCTTTTCCTCACTGTAGCATGATCTTGGAGTGAGAATATAAAAGTAGTGGGGTGTGGGGGTGCAGCCCCCCACATGGGGGTGCAGAGGGGCTTGCCCCCTTTCATAAACGTGGTTAGTGTTTTGTTGTTTTTTTTGTGTGTTTTTCTTTTTGTTTTTGGTTAATTTCTATTTTGTGAAAATGCATTTTTGAAAAAAATGCACTTTTCATGAAAAAGAGCTTGTCTAATTACGTTATATGTATATAAAAATGGATGGCAAGGAGGGATGGGGCATCTGGAACATGTTAGAAAGAAGTCAGAAGAAACTCAGAGTTCTGGGGCCAAAATGAGTGATAATAGAAAATAACAGAATAACCTGCAAAAACCTTCAGATGGACATAATTCATAGAGCTAACCAAGAACACAAAAAGATGAAAATAGTGAATGCTGGTAAAATTGTGAGGAGGTTAAACATGAAAACTGAAATAGCAAATGATGAAAATAAATGGCCAACATAGGGTTGTTAAAATTAAAATGAACCGTGGCTAAATGAACCACTAGACTGCGGACCAAAATGGAGAAATATGATACAATGGGTTCCCATGTATCTGCATTCCTAACGTCTTTTGTAATTTTGGCTAAGTCAGTTAACCTACCTATGTCATTAACTCCTATATGGGCAGCAAAGCATGGCTGTGAGCTTCATAAACATGCCACCAGTAACTTGTATTAGTCACAATAACAATATTTTCAGCTCCACTAGCAGAATCTGCTCAGAAAAAAAGCATCTTGTATGTGGAGCTGAAAATATTGTGAAAGTTACCAATCACTGCTGACAATCTGGGGTAATAAAAGCCTTGAATGAAAAAAGCTATATGAGTTACTGGATTTGTAATAAACAGATAAATTAAAGTACCATCGACTAACAATATAGTACCCAGAAAAGGCTGTTGAGGCAACAGTACTGTGATAGCATATTAGTGTAAGGAACCATGGCAAACATATTGAAAGACTGGATGGTTTCCTTTTATGTCAAACCTATACATTTCTGGTATTTTTCATATGACAACAAAAAATACAACTCTAACAGGATGTGCGCAGAGATAAGTAGGCTATACCAATCTGTGACAGAGTACAGGAGTAGGAAACTTACAATTTCTTATATCTCACACTCCATAATTAGTGTTTGGGAAACCACATTAGTCATTGCCAAGGGTTAATTGGGACTTGAAGAACACAAAGTTTTTTTTAAACTTTTTGGCTGCTGCGCTCTTCTGGCTTCAGCGTCGGAACACTGTTAGTCCCTGTTCTTCCCTTTGTGGATACACCTGTGTGGACGCCCAGACCTACATTTCAAGCTTTCCCAGCTTATCCAATCCAACAAGCAATCCTACAAACTGTGCTGCTCATCCCTCTATTGGACTAGAACCAAGCCTCCCCTCGAAGGAACCAAGGAACTGTTAGTCCCTGTTCTTCCCTTTGTGGATACACCTGTGTGGACGCCCAGACCTACATTTCAAGCTTTCCCAGCTTATCCAATCCAACAAGTAATCCTACAAACTGTGCTGCTCATCCCTCTATTGGACTAGAACCAAGCCTCCCCTCGAAGGAACCAAGGAACTGTTAGTCCCTGTTCTTCCCTTTGTGGATACACCTGTGTGGATGCCCAGACCTACATTTCAAGCTTTCCCAGCTTATCCAATCCAACAAGCAATCCTACAAACTGTGCTGCTCATCCCTCTATTGGACTAGAACCAAGCCTCTCCTCGAAGGAACCAAGGAACTGTTAGTCCCTGTTCTTCCCTTTGTGGATACACCTGTGTGGACGCCCAGACCTACATTTCAAGCTTTCCCAGCTTATCCAATCCAACAAGCAATCCTACAAACTGTGCTGCTCATCCCTCTATTGGACTAGAACCAAGCCTCCACTCGAAGGAACCAAGGAACTGTTAGTCCCTGTTCTTCCCTTTGTGGATACACCTGTGTGGACGCCCAGACCTACATTTCAAGCTTTCCCAGCTTATCCAATCCAACAAGCAATCCTACAAACTGTGCTGCTCATCCCTCTATTGGACTAGAACCAAGCCTCCCCTCGAAGGAACCAAGGAACTGTTAGTCCCTGTTCTTCCCTTTGTGGATACACCTGTGTGGACACCCAGACCTACATTTCA